>NC_134828.1:97091966-97401631 GCF_004210375.1 Tachypleus tridentatus
AAATAGTAAAATGATAAATTTCGGACACGTTTCTCTGTGGTAAACATGTTACGTAGTATAATTTATTTCGGTCAAACCTCAAATTTATTTTGGTACATATTACGGTTTCAGATAGCATTAAACTGAGTTTAAATTTAAATTACGAGTTAATTGAATGTATTAATTTTATTATATTTGCCAACAGGAATGATAAACACAGTTTTCTTTCTTAATACAAATATATTTTAATATACAAACGATAATACGATTTATAATAATGGTCTTTACAAATAGTGACTTATATACAAAAGTTTTATAAACTTGCAAACAGTACTGAATCATCTGTCCGATCTGGAACTTCCTTAATACGAGGGCTGATCAAAAAATACGCGGTCATAAAACAAAATGTACTTTATTTAGAAGTTACATGTCTTGGACCCCTTCAAAGTACTCTCCTTCCCAACGCACACACTTATCCCAACGGTGTTTCCACTTGTTGAAACAGTCCTGGTACGCTTTTTTTGTAATGTCCTCCATCTCCTTCGTCGCATTTGCCTTAATCTCGAAAATCGTCTCAAATCTTCTTCCTTTCAAGGGTCTTTTGAGTTTGGGGAACAAGAAAAAATCACAAGGAGCAAGGTCAGGTGAGTAGGGGGGTGGGGATGAACAGTGATCGAGTGTTTGGCCAAAACTCACGAGTTCTGAGGGCTGAATTTCGCAGCAACGCGTGCATCTTCAATTTTTCGGTCAAAATCTCGTAACAAGATCCAACTGATATCCAACACTCTTCAGCAAGCTCCCTGACAGTCAGACGTCGATTTGCCTGCACCAGGATGTTGATTTTGTCAACGTGTGGGTCGTCAGTTGACGTGGAAGGACGTCCAGGACGCTCATCATCTTCAATGGACTGTCGACCATCCTTAAAACGTTCATGCGACTTGAAACATGCCGTACGCTTCACAGCAACATCACCGTGAGTCGTGTTAAGCATAGCAAAAGTTGCAGTCGCAGATTTTCCAAGTTTAACACAAAATTTCACAGCAAGTCGTTGCTCCTTCAGGTCATTCATTCTGAAATCCGCCAAAGGAAAAATCGCACTTCACTTAAAACCGCGTAGCTAATACACAAATGAAGATATCTGCAATCGAGAAATGGCGTCGTAATCAGCTGATTTGTGCAAACCTAGCGACACCAAGCGGATTCCCCTGAAACCACTTTAGCCGCGCAATTCAAACAGTCTGCGTATTTTTTGAACAGACCTCGTATCTTATCGAGCGAATTAATTCGTAGTTGATATAGGTACAATTCACGTAACGGTAAGCTAGCTAGCTCTTCGCTGACCACAAATGAATTTTTCACAGCTGCAGTTATATAATGTCTTCGTATAAATACTAAAATCACCAAAATACCAAGTTAATCCGCTGACGCTAAATTATTTGTAATGTTCGAAATCTATATACGTTCCTGGTCAAATATCTGTAGTTTTCCCATTGATAAATTTAAATCATAGTTATAGCCTCCAAGGATTATAGTATACCAACTGTTGAAAACCAACAATAGATAATGTCTCTTGACGTATCTCATTAATTTACAAGCTCCAGGAGAACGAGATTCTAGAAATTTCAGTTGGCCCAACAATATTGAAAATCACATGCATTTACATACACACATACTACATTGTTGATTCTTACACTGGAGAATCTTCTATAACTTTAATGAATAGGAAGGAATTTCTCAATACAGATTTAGCAATCTAAGCCACATATATTTCCAAATAAATATTTAACTGAAACAAATATGTCATAGTAAATCCGTCACAGACAAATTGAGAATACGCTGTTGTGTAGCTTTGTTCCGAGTCAACCAATTACTTAAAATCTGTTTTATAAATGAAATAATATGTATTAGTAGTTTTTGTTGCTAGTAACTAAATAAATACACTTTTCTCTCGACATATAACAAACAAAATACATAGCGATATCACTGTACATTTACATAATATTTTGCAAAAAAGATTATTTTTAAATTTTGTTTAGGCTTTACAGAAACTACATTCACTTTGTTTTAATATAACAAATATTAGTTAGTGTCTATTAAATTAAATCTACTAAAAATAAAGTGTCATTATCGTATTTAGTCAAAATAAGAAGACGAGTAAGTTATTGATTTTACACATTTAGTGAAAACCAAGTTCCAAGACATTAGAGATTGTAAGTATAAGATGACATTATGCTGAATCATTTTAAGCTGTATTTTCCCAGGAATCATGTAATACTCATTGCTCACAAAAAATGCTTGTTGAGTATTATGCTTTAGAATTGTAAGCCTTAAAGATAACAGTGTTTCCTTTACAATGTTATTTATTCTGTAAAAGCAGTGGAGAGTAATTAATGAGCAATGTCTTTATTTTGTTAACATTAAACTTTCATCCACACAAAGTGAAATCATATCAGTTATTAAGAAAATTAATTTAGAAAGGAGGACCTATACTAACTCACTCCAATAATTTTCTAATGATTTAAAGTCCTGTAATCCTCTAATTCCTCAGAGATTAACAAAAGGCGATCCTCTTTCTCATACACACACTCTCTCAACTTCAGTTGATGTTATCTTACAACTAACTTCATAACAACCTTACATATAATTTAATTCGAAATTTGTCGTACAAAATTCGAAACATTTACTCTTATTAAAAAATAACACATTTTCAAACTAAGCACATTTTTAAGGAAGAGAAGACGTATATATATTTTATCATCTTATTCTATAATATCAATCGCCTCGAGCTTAATCATGAGTGTAGTTTTACCACAGTTTAATCATAAAACGTTATAAAATTTCCATATTTTACTTTATAAAAAAACATGTATACGTCTAAACTATCTTATTATAAACCAATTTTGTGTTAGAGACAAAATAACGATATACTAATTGATTTAAAATTTAATGGGCATTCTTCAGAGCATTCATGGCTGTCTACAGAGACTAATAATACAAACAACACACTTGAAATATATTAATTTCCTTCGTGTCCTAGAAGTCGAAACATGCGATTTGAGTAAGCAAGAGATATATATTTTATTAAAGGTAAATGGACGTTTTCATTTCTCGCATTATTTACTTTACAGTTTCCTGGGACTAAACCATATGTAAGAAAATTATTAAGGAATAAAAGTTTCAAAACGACCAGTATGTATTTTTAAACACTGAACTGTATTCTGTTAATATTGATTTCTTCAACACGTTTTTAAAAGTCGTTAAATAAGAACTTACTATTTAGAGCCACATGGTTTTTTATACCATTCATTTCCATCCTCCACTCGGCAAGTCAAAGACAGTTTACCTAAATTTATTTAACCAGTGAATATACTAATTGCTATGTATTAGCCATCAACACTAGGGGCACTCAGTGAGGAACCTCGACAAATCAGAACTATCTCACATTCTATTAAATCGATAAGGTCTGCAAAAAAACATGAAACGAGAAAACAAATTTACAACCCACAATACAACTTTCTCATCGCATACTAATGCATGTGGAAAAAGAATACAACACACGCCTTCGCATTCTAGTTCCAAGATCATTCAAACGTTGAAGATGCCATATTGTAGTGAAGCCTTTCTTTGTTAGTTTACTTTTCTTACTTTTGAATGTTTCACTCTTCTATTTATTTACCTTTTATGAGTACACAGAAATAATATAAAAGAAAATGTTTAAAGGACCTAAAACAAACAGTTATTTTTTGCATTCTCGCTATTCAATGTTTAAATGTTGAAACAGAATAATTACGTATCAAATAAAGATGAATGACATATTTCAATGATTTAGAATTTAATTTGTTTTTTCTATTGCTTAATAGAAATATATATATATATATATATATATATTTGACGTCGTATAATTTATTTTCCTAAATGTTTCACCATTTTCTTTGTTAAAGTGAAGTGTTTTTGTGACATAAATAATTTCAGATTAATAGGGTATGAACTTTTAAATTAAATGTTTTAACAGTACATTGCTTGATCAATGCTTCTAAGGTGATTAATAATTCAAGCAAAAAATACTTGTTACACAAAGAAAAATATTTTATTTAAACAGTATTAATGCATATTTCCATGACACTTTTCAGGTAAAGAATATTAAGACAATGAAGCATTGTTTTACAATATATGTAACCACCAAAGTAAGTAAGTACTGTAAGTTTTACAGCATATCTAAGTACAAAAATCAAGTTAGCTGTAGATGTTGTTTCACATTCTTCTTAACTTGCTAACTTGCCTTTTCTTTGTATGTTTCATTTCTCAGTTAGAGAAAAATTAAGAGAAAATGTTCATTTGATTCAATATATTGTATGTAAATGGTAAACATATTTTGTTTAAGTGTATTTTAATAAGAAATGGCATATTAAGTACATGGGCTTCATTTTGACGTTGTTGATTGTAAAAGAAAAATTCCCCCAGTGGCACAGCTGTATGTCTGTGGACTTACAATGCTAGAATCCGTGTTTCGATACCTGTGATGGGCAGAGCACAGATAGCCCATTGTGTAGCTTTGTGCTTGATTACAAATAATAATAAAATAAGGAAAACTATAAGGTATTATTAAAGGAAAAAATTTCTGAAATGTACTCAAAATCTCTCTTTTATACACATATACGTAGACACACAGACATGATGTGTATGTTTTTATTTTATTTTCAAGAGGAACGTTAACTATTGTTTGAATCAATGTATCCAAGTTTGAATCTATATAAAAAACACGACTGCGTTTGTCTATCCGGAACGGTTCTCACAAACTTCTTGATCAAACGCTACAAATCTCATCATTAGAAAGACCTTTGTCCGAAGTGTCCAGACTGTATATTGGTTTTTCAATTTAAAATCGCTTTACCCTTTTTTGCTTAGTCAAACTTTTCAATGCAACGAGTATGCTTCCCGATGTCACAATGTTGTTATCACATGACGACTGGCTTCGACTTCAATTTTAGTATTTTTATTTGCAACGTGTTTCACACAAACAACACCCATCCTATGTGTAATTTCCCAAACAATGAATATTACACTAACTACAAGCTCTATGGGATTTCTTGACTTATATAACTCTAAAATACGCATGAGCAGCTTTTTCAAAACCATATTCTTACCATTTTGTGAACACACATTAAGTCGTTTCTGCATAATTAGCTAAGTTTGCCTTCATTATAACTTTACACTTACTTTAGTTTGTAATAATTTCCATCGATTTGTTTGCAGACTACTATGAATACTTTGTAGCTTTTTTTTAGTATGTATTTTATTCTTCGCTTTTATGAGTTTCTTTCTCGTAACTCGTAAAACTGTCGTATACTGAACGCTAATTACTGTTTCATACTCTGTACACTATTATAAAAAACAGTACTATTCTCTTTTGTTTAATTTACATGTAGTTTTATTAAATAAACTTATGTACGTGTAACTTTATCAAATCAAGTTACCTCTACTGTGTTTTATTTGTCTGACAACGTAAAACATTTTCAAATAGACCAGTATTTATCGATCTAACAAATAATGCCTGGAAGAAAAACATAACTTACATAGCGTGCGTAAAAATGGTAGAATAAGGAGAGTAAGAACATGAAAACTACAGCAAGTATTGTGTGGGTCAAGCCTATAATAATATTAACAATACCTGTTTTCAATGTAGTGCTACAATCTTTGCAGAAAAAAAAATATACTTTAAGTTACTATCAAATTATGTTTTGTGATTGAAGATTATTTTGTTTTTTAAATTTCTCGCAAAGTTACTCAAGGGCTATCTACGCTAGCCGTCCCTAATTTAGCAGTGCAAGACTAGAGGGAAGGCAGCTAGTCATCACCACCCACCGCCAACTTTTGGGCTACTCTTTTACAAACGAATAGGGGGATTAGTCATCACTTTATAACGCCCCCACGGCTGAAAGGGCGAGAATGTTTGGTGCAACGAGGATTCAAACCCGCGACCCTCAGATTAAGAGTCGAAAACCTTAATCTACCTGGCCATGCCGGGGCCGTGATTAAAGAAACTCATTTATAAGACTTGATATTAACAATGTTGTTGTTTTGAATTAAGGACAAAGCTACACAATGGGTATCTGTGCTCTGCCTACCACGGGTATCGAAACCCGGTTTTTAGCGTTGTAATTCTGCAGACATACTGCTGAGCCACTGGGGGCATATTAACAATGTGTTTAATTTGGAACTCGAATCAAAGAACTTTTAATTGCAACAAGGAAAACTCTTAAAGTGTTTAGAGTATTTTTATGGATATTCTTGCATAATCAGTTAACAGCTTTCAATGAAATACGTACAGAAGAATAAAATAAGAGCCCAAAAAAATTTTGTGAGTTGATATTACATATACACGTGTTTGTGCTAAAGAATGATGTACCTCAGACACGTTCACTGGCCCAAATGGCAAAACGATATATCTGTGTACTCACAACCCCAGAAATCAGGTTTCGATAGTCGTGGTGGCCATAGCACAGATAGCCCATTATGTAGCTTTGTGCTTAATTCCAAACAAACACATTCATGGTAAAATTTATAATGGTAATGAACTAGTGAAAAAACCCATAACACTATTAAATCTAATATTTAGTTTTTGTCCAGTATAATTTGCCCAGCTAATTGTCCGGTATATAAGTCAAAATATGGATAGAATATAAAATTTCATAGAAAATGTTTTTCTGAAATATGTTTGAAATATCTTTCAAAACGTAATCCAGTTGGAGAAAACTAATCTTTTACACATTTGATACAGTCCTCTAAGGATATAAAGAAATACAAAATTCGTTAATAGTTTACACAGACACCTATACAATAATGGCTCGATATATACATGTTTAACAAAAATACGACTTCGTCTTTTCTTTTTATTTTGCCATAAGCCCACGAAAATTTCTCTCAAGGCCCAGCTTAGAATTTTCTTGACTAAACGAAACGCAGTCAAGTGGTCAAACCTTCTAAATTAACCAATTTTTGTAAATTACATGACAGGAAAACAAAGGAGAAGAATTTGACCGTATTGTATATCCGTTCTGGAACTTATCCTATCCAGCAGTTTTCCCTTTGTAATTTTTTCTTTTTTTTCTGTACTACGCAAATATTAGCTTGCTTTGTCAATATTTGAACACAGCTGCCAAGGAAAATTAATCAAAGCTGCTGTCTTATAATGCGTCCAAAGCACGTTTTACGCTTCGAGCACAGCCTTCTGTCTTTTCCTGAAAGAAGTGTGGTTGCACTGTCCGTAAGAAAACAGAGACGTCAATAATTATGACTTCGTTTACATTCAGTGGATGAAGTGCTCTTTTTAAACTCCAGTTAGATTGTACAGGAAAGGCATTGAATATTTAGATAGTAGCTCCAGATATTGAAGCTTTTTAAGTAAATAAATCCAGAATAAAGGCAAAACTTTTAAAGCAAACTAAATCCGGCTTAATATTTAATTATTACTTACTTTAGAGAAACGACAATGTGCTTAATAAAATTAAATATTTTTCGTACTTTTATTTACAATACATTTAAAAAGTAAGTGATATTTTTATCCTTAAGATTTACAACAGAGTAAATGTAAATTTTTAACATGATATCCTTATCTGCATGCAAAAGCTTACAATGTGATTGTCATGTTTGCATTCATTAAGTTAAAGTTACGACAAATAATTAGTAATTAGTACGTTTTTAGTCCTCGCACGCGAGTTTCAATTTAGTTATTGACACAAGTACGTTTTCACAGCACACCAAAATCACCATCATTTCAACCAGAAATGTAACTCAAAAGATTAGTGAAGTGCGGTTACACAAAATCATAGAATATTACATGTATACACCAGGAAGCCACAGTTATCCAAATGACATTTTAAATAACTATCTAACTCGAAAACTTCAAACGATTATTCAACGTTAATTGATTGGCTCAAGGTTTGGATACCGAAAATACAAAAAAAAAAAAAACGCAACCAAAGACAGGTATTTTAAACAAATAATTATTACCTAATTCTAAATTTTAACTTGCGAAAGTGAAGGATTTTAAAATGTAGATAAAATAATAGTTTTAACTAATGTTTCAATCATAAAATAAAATATGGTGTCTATTGAAGTTTTTCTGTGTAGTTACAAATAATTATATAATCGAGCAGCTTTTATGGATAAGACAAAAAAAACAGTAAAAAGATATTCAATACTATTACTGAATTTTATCATTTAGTATTCATCACTGTAACCTAAATGCGTAAAATAACTGTACTTATAAGAATAATGCGCAATTTGTTTTAGAATTAAGACCCTCTCCTTGTTTGTTTGACGTTTTACGTCTATTTGTAAAACTATGCTTCTCCACATAAATATATTATTTACTTTTACTGTAGAAAACCCACAAAAACTGAAGAAAACTTTTACAAATGAATTAATACCGAAATGGAAAATAGATCTAACTGAAATTAGTAAATATTTTGGTTACAACAGTATTATGAAAAGGATGAATAAAAATCACTCAAATTGTCTTTTAACGATATTTTGATATTAAGAGTCTTAGAGAATACGAGTTTTAAACTGAGAAATTTTCATTTAAAAATAAGTTATGCACTTATAGAAAATCAGTTTCTTCTAAGTCCACAGACATTCCGCTGTGCCACTAGGGGGCCTTTACAAATACGGAATGAATACTGTATCTAACCAGCTGACTGAATAAATTTTTTTTCTTCATGGGTAACGATTAAGAGAAACTTTAAGCACATAGTCCTAAACATAAAATAAATAATGTTATATTTTTCGCGTAAAGCTTTACGACTTTGACAACGGCTGATGGCATTAAGTAAAGATTTTAAACAAATACAATGCCTAAAGTTTTAATCCAAAAAATATGCTATCCTAAAAATAATATCAAAACCTTAGAATAATGAAAATTTTGCTTGACTTGGCAGTTTCTGAACACACACATCCCACCTTTTTTTCGACCTAACTGTTTGTTTGTTTTGAAATATTCGCAAAGCTACATGGAAGTTATCTGCGCTAGCCTTTCCTAACTTTGTAGTGTAAGACTAGAGGGAAGGCAGCTAGTCATCGCCACCCACCGTCAACTATTTGGCTACTCTTTTACCAAAGAATAGTGGGATTGAAAGTCATATTATAACGCCCCCGCGGCTGAAAGGGCGAGCATGTTTGGTGTGAGGGGGATTCGAACTCTCGACTTTCAGCGACTTAACTGAATTTTGATAAAAAAAATGTCAAATAGTTTTTTTATCATCATAAACTCTACCACATCTCTGTGTTTAATTTGTTTTTAACTCATCTACTGGCATTTTGTTGTTATTCGTAGCCTCCTATATTGGATTTAATGTTGTTAACTAGATGATGTGAGGAATATTTTAAAACGAGTATCAGTAGTATGAATTGCAAAAAAAGAAATATAACAATGTTAAGTATGAGTCTATAAGTTTGAGTTCGATACATTAACGCAATATTACTTTTTTGCTTCATACATGCAATGCAGTGAAGTTTCACGATTAGGGGTATAATATTTTGAGTAATGAGACGACACTCGTAAAATAGAAATATTGTTTTCAAAAGATATGTAAGCTAATTCGAATAATACATATCATCATCGTATGTATTCAAAATATAAAATTATTATGTATTTACTGACATAATTTTTCCCTCGTAATTTTAAGGATTCATTATATTAATGTTTTCTTGCGTATAATTAAAATCATCTTGATGAGTTTATGAAGCATACCTTAATTAACTTAAAGCAATTGTAATAAATACTGAATCACAGAGTTCTTTAGTGAAAAGTTTGCTGTTTATTTGTTACTAAGCATCAAACTCTCTGTGCTTTGCTAGCCGTGGGTATCGAAACCTAATTTTTAGCGTTATAATCCCTCAGATTTACCGCTGAGTCACAGAGTTAGTTTTACCGAAATAATCTTAATTTACCTTACTTATTCAGTCATTCTGATATATGAAGCTTTACTAAATCAATCAAAGAAAACAAAAAAATACATTTATAACAAATAGTAGCTAATGTATTTTTAGGAATATTAAATGTTGTACGACACAAAAAAAATGAAACAAGAGGGAGTCCTCAATAGCCACGGCACTTGAAATTCTTTTTTGCAAGATTAGAGCAAATTAGTCTTAACCTTCCTTATGTCATCCTTTATCACTTGGTCAAAGTTGATTCTGATTGGTCAAAAAATATCAAGAGGTATAAAAACACACAAACGTATTAACATTTATTTATATAAATTAGATGGGGTTAAACTCCACCTCTCATGATCTTTGTTATATCATTCTTTATTACTGTGTTCAGTTTGATATTGATTAATCAAAACACGTGGACAACTACATTACTGTATAAAAAAGTGTTAGGAAAAAGTCAAAAATTAGACTTCGTGATACTTTAAAAAAAAACGATGGAAGGTAAATCACAGGTGAAACATTAAAATTTTATTAATCTTCATATTCAGTACAACGGAAATTGAGTGGAAGTGCTTGAGTTCAGCAAACAGTTAATATTTTGTGTGTCCCATTTGGAAATAACTTTTGATTTGTCACGTTTTCCTTCTATCAAATCCCAGATCTGATAAATTTCGATGAGATCCAGGTTCTGTGGAAGCCATTGTATCACTTGAATGACTCCAGCAGCTTTTTTCTAAGATGAGAAATTTCTGCATAGGTTGGATGAGTGTTTGGAGTCATTATCTTCTTGGTAACAGAATCATTTATCAATAATACGTATACAATGAGAGATCAGTACCTGATGTTACTTGTAATGGTCTATTATTCCAACCATTTTTCAAATATCCCTTGTAATTTCTTCAGAAAACCACCTACAATCCATTACATTACCTCCCCTATGCTTAATGGCAGGTGCTATATACTAGTAGGTATCTTTCAACTTTTTTTTTTTCTGCCGGACGTACAACCTACGCTTTGAACCAAATATTTTAAACTTGGTCTCATCCGTACATAACACTTTTTTCTAATCATCAACAGTGCCGTTTTTATAATGTTTAGCAAATTTTAGTCTCTGGACAATACTTGGAGATCAAAGTAAAGGTTTTTAATTGTTCCATTCTCGTTGAGTCTTCTTGATACTGTAGATCTGGACACTTTTCTGCACAAGTTAACATACTTTACATCAGTATCATTCAGTTTAGATGTTCTGCTTCTTCCTTTTCTATATTCAAGTTTACCTGTCTCGGTCTCACGATATAGGGTGTACTTGATAATGTTTGGGGAGCATTTCATTTCTGCAGCAATTTGTCAGCGAGTCCAGTCAGCATCACTTAAATCTTTTATGCAAACTCGCTGGTCTACTCACAATTCTATACATATTTTGGGACGTGCTATAACAACAAATCTTAATATAGTGTTAAAACTGTTCTTATCAAGGTATATTTCTAAAATACCATTACAGTAACTTCTTATAGCATAATCTGTACCACATGCTAGCTACTAGTTGCCTTCTTTCTATATAATTAAGAAATTGCTTGACAGTTATTTCAGACTCTAAGTTTGATCAGTATGTTTATTCAAGTGGAACTCTTGTGATAGCTCTTGATACAAATATATGGGAATTTTAAAGAATGATAAGTATTCTCACCCTGACAGGGATGATAAAAATTTCAAATATGATTTAATATTTAGAATCTAGACAGTCTACTCCAAACACTGAAAACTGAAAAAGATGCTGATATTATGTAAGTTAGGTTTTCAAAGAAAACTGGAATATTATAAATTGTATAAGTATTCAACATCTTTGTTGCTGATACCCTAAATCAGTTCAGGTACAAAACATTAATTTGAAAGGTTTCTGTAATGGTCCCTGTCTGTGTGTAATCAAAGTAGTTTAACTTAACTTCAGAAAATATATAAATATATGCATTCAAGCCACAACTCACATAATAATACGACAAACCAACTACGAAAACAAAGGAGCTTACCCAACAGGTCGTGGTTGAAGTGATAGAGAAACACAGTTTAGAAGAAGGTTACAAGAAAATTTCAAAGTGTCTTTGAGTGCGGTGAAGTCGATTATTAATAAATAAAATGTGCTTCATACCATCCAGTCATTCGCCGGATTAAACCACTCTTCTAAAATAAACAGCCTGGCAGCCATAAAACTAGCTAGGGATGTCACTGGGAAGCCAACAGTGACTTTAAGATATCTTCACAGCCCCATGTCTAAAACGGGGGTCAAGTGTTGATACATCGGCAATATTCTGGCCCCACACAAAGCTAATGTGTATGGGCGAGTGGTAAAAAAGAATCATCATAAATTTTGTACTCAGATTGCCATAAAGCATGTAAATAATATTTCAGACAAGTAGGAGAAAGTTTTGTGCTCAGACGAGACAAATATTTAGTTTTTTGTTTTAAATTCAAATCGTTATATCTGGTCCAAGCCCTACACAAAACGTTAGCCAGTCAGCACCATTACAACTGACAAACATGATGGTGGCATCATTATATTATGTAGATGATGCTCATCAACAGAGACTTGAAAACTTGTCAGAATTGAGGTGAAGGTAGTTGGTGAAAAGTATAGGCGAACTCTACAGAAAACACTGCTTGAGTCAACCTAGAATCTAAAAATAGGTCGAAAATTCACATTTCAACAAAACACTGACCCAAATCACAAAGCCAAAGTCACATTGGAGAGGTTTCGAAAGAAGAAAGTAAATGTGCTGGTGTTGTCCAGTCAACATCCTGTCTTGAATTCAAAAGAAAATTTATGACATGACTTGAAAATTGCAGTCCATCAACGATCCTCAACGAACTTATCAATATTGTAACAATTTTTCTCGAAAGAATGAGAAAAAATTATAACATCCCTTTGTACAAACTGGTTGAGACCTATCCAACATTGTTCACAACAGTAAGTGCTGTAACATCCCTTTGCACAAACTGGTTGAGACCTATCCAAAATTGTTCACAACAGTAAGTGCTGCCACAGGTTCTTCCACCAATTCCTGACTTACTGCAATCATCAAATATCAAAATATTCATTTTATTTGTTGCTTTTCTTCGTATTCCACTTACGGCACACTTAACAGTGTTAAGTTTGATCATTAGAGATGTGAATAGAAACGTGTTCATTAAAAATTGTTTACATTATTTGTATTTTATTAAAATGTAACATTATTGGTAGAGGTGAATAATTTTGCAAGACAAGATAAGATGGTGGAAGTCTAACCTTATCAAGACCTTCCCATATCTCTATTGTATGAAGTTGCGCTGATTTGGTAGTTCTTTTGAAAAATTATATGCGTAATTAGATGGGGTTCACACACCCTAAGGGTTTAACCTCGACCTTCTGTGAAAAAAATTAGACTGCAAAGTTTTCACTGACATTAGTTGTGAGGTCACAAATATTAAACTTGAGAATGCTGGTTCCATATCATTCTAGCCTCACTGTTATCGTGGGTGAAAAGTATGAATAAACAGATATAAACTTAGATTTATATTACATATTTTGTGTGAAAGTTGCATATATCCGATTATCAGATTTGATTTTATTGTTCATCGGGATCTCTACCACCCTACCCTCAAACTGAAATTCTCTTATGCAGGATTAGAGTAAAGTAATATATGAGACTGTTGGCACGGTCAAGTACAACAGTCGAAATTGTTTGACTTCTGATTCCAAAACTGTAATTCGTTCTCAAATCAATTAAGAGACGTCAGAGCTGTAAGTTAAAAGTTTATACTTAAAAAAAAATAACTCAGAGCTATTTTATGAATCGCTATGCTGTGGCTATAAATAAATAAATGTTTAGTTTGGAACATTATTATAGAATTATATATATTGTAATAATGTTAAAACATCAAATAATGTAAGTAAGACGTCAGTATATGAATATATTAAAAACATCATGTACTGATAGACTCCTAAAAATAAGAAAAAATATATAGAGTTGAACTCTTAAAATTATTATTTAAAACATCGAAAACAGTACATATGCACATACGAGGTCTGTTCAAAAAATACGCGGACTGTTTGAATTGCGCGGCTCCAGTTGGTTCCAGTGGAATCCGCTTGGTGTCGCTAGGTTTGCACAGATCAACTGATTACGACGCCATTTCCCGATTGCAGATATCTTCATTTGTGTATTAGCTACGCGGTCTTAAGTGAAGTGCGATTTTTTCGTTTGGCGGATTTCAGAATGAATGACCTGAAGGAGCAACGACTTACTGTGAAATTTTGTGTTAAACTTGGAAAATCTGCGACTGAAACTTTTGCTATGCTTAACACGGCTTACGGTGATGTTGCTATGAAGCGTACGGCATGTTTCAAGTGGCATGAACGTTTTAAGGATGGTCGACAGTCCATTGAAGATGATGAGTGTCCTGGACGTCCTTCCACGTCAACTAACGACCCACACGTCGACAAAATCAACACCCTGGTACGGGCAAATCGACGTCTGACTGTCAGGGAGCTTGCTGAAAAGTTTGGGATATCAGTTGGATCTTGTTACGAGATTTTGACCGAAAAATTGAAGATGCACCGCGTTGCTGCGAAATTCAGCCCTCAAAACTCGTGAGTTTTTGGCCAAACACTCGATCACTGTTCTTCCCCACCCCCCACCCCCATCTCACCTGACCTTGCTCCTTGCGATGTTTTCTTGTTCCCCAAACTCAAAAGACCCTTGAAAGGAAGAAGATTTGAGACGATTCCCGAGATTAAGGCAAATGCGACGAAGGAGCTGGAGGACATTACAAAAGAAGCGTACCAGGACTGTTTCAACAAGTGGAAACACCGTTGGGATAAGTGTGTGCGTTGGGGAGGAGAGTACCTTGAAGGGGTCCCAGACCTGTAACTTCTAAATAAAGTACATTTTGTTTTATGACGTCAGTCCGCGTATTTTTTGAACAGCCCTCGTACTACGAGCCTGCATTAGACGCCTATTTAATCTATATAAACGAACTTCAATATACCTATGTCTTCTTATTTGTTCCCTACACGTTTCCACATTTCTTGATCAATCAGCACCACACTTGACACAGTAATACAGATGGACATGAGAAAAGTCATAAGACAAGAACAAAAATATATTATAGATTAGTTTACTCTAATCCTGTCTAAAAGAATTTCAAGTGCCGCGGCTAGTGAGAATTCTTCCTTGATTTGATTACAAACAATTGCATCTCTTCAACACAGTAGGAACTGCAAGTTGTGTTATCTAAAGAACTAAATATACAAGAGTTTATCAAGTACAAAATTAAAATTAATTTCAGGACTATTGTGTCATTTTATTACTGATTTATTCAGGCTGGAGCTGAAAAATTCTAAACAACGAAGGACATTAAGGTTCAGGAAACTTTGTCAAAGCTATGTGCTCCTTCATTTTAATTGACTACAAGCAGTCGTTATCTACAATGCAGCACACACACACCTCTTATGAGGAGAATTTAAAGCACCCTTCCCTTATTACTCAGCATGCACATATTCAGAATCATATTGATTTTCTCCTCGCCAAAGTTTCCTCAACTTCGTCACATTCATTCTTTATTAATGAACCGCGATGTACGTGGTTATGTGCAGTCATGGTTCTCTTTGAAGGAAGCATGTAAACGTTACTGAACAAAACACAAGAACCCTTGAAGACCCGTGTAACGTTCATACTTAACGAACGTGAGTAGAGATGTCTTATAATTACATACACGTAATGTTTCAAGGAAATTTCTTGAAATTGTATTTTGATTGAGTTATTTATATTACATTTTTTATAATGAATTAAATATGTTTTTAATTGAGACCGCAAAACCTAGTGCCTTCCTCATCCTTGAATTAGTTAAAATTTAATTGGTTGTGTTTCAAGCTAAGCAGCACACTCTGTGCTCTGATCATTATGGGTATCAAAACTCAAATGTTAACGTTGTAGGTTCATATACATATCGCTGTGCCACTGGTGGGCACTAAATCAAAATGTGATAGAAAATAGTCTTATGTTTCTTATGACATTGTTGGCTTTCACACTGAAATTTCGTTTTTACTATTTATATGATTATTATAAATTATTAATGTAACATTTTCTGGACTTACGTTATTAAAAAGAATTGACTTTATTTTCTCCTGAAAACGTTTTCTGGGTAACATTTTGTGCAAAAAAACGAGCTAAAACAGTTCTTTATTAAATATATTTAAAATCGTCTTTAGAACATAAAACGAATAATCGAATTGGTAATATATTCATCAGCAGCATGTCTACTTTAGGCAAACTATATTTTTATTAATATATTTATCAGCAGCATGTCTACTTTACGCAAACTATATTTTTATTAATATATTTATCAGCAGCATGTCTACTTTACGCAAACTATATTTTTATTGATATATTCATCAGCAGCATGTCTACTTTACGCAAACTATATTTTTATTGATATATTCATCAGCAGCATGTCTACTTTACGCAAACTATATTTTTATTGATATATTCATCAGCAGCATGTCTACTTTAGGCAAACTATATTTTTATTGATATATTCATCAGCAGCATGTCTACTTTAGGCAAACTATATTTTTATTGATATATTCATCAGCAGCATGTCTACTTTAGGCAAACTATATTTCTATTGAAAACCAAAACACTTCTACTACAGTAGAAAATTTATTTTTTACGAGCATGTTAATTCTCGTGCATGTGTTTATACATTATTTTAACATATAGCATGAAGTTTACTCATAATCTATAGACAAAAATTACAAAAAAAAATGCATACTCGATAAAGCGGACAAAAAGATTAAAATACTATAATGGAAATGTGTATATTTGGAGAAGTCAGATCTGGTTATTTACCACACACATCTTTTGTTGTAATCCCTTTACTAAAATGTTCGTGGCATAATATTCAGTGTACATAAGAATGTTTTCTTTTTCCTCTAAAAAAGATTGTACACAATAGCTCAAGAATTCTAAAATAATTTACCGTTTTCTGATGATTACCTGAACGTTTTTGTTTTGTTTTTTTACCTATTAGATTAGGCGAAGATTGTCTAGGAATGACATATTAACTATGTGAGTGATAAACGTTTCAGGATAGAACAATTCTATTATCCAATCAGTTAATCACATCAAATAAATTATGTTACTTAATATCGTGTACTGTTTTAAAAGTTTCAAAAGGCATAAATCAGCATACACATTTTGCACTGTACACTTTCAAAAACACATAGTTTTTTAAAACATATAGTTTTTTAAAACATATAGTTTTTAAAATTTTAAAAGGCATAAATCAGCATACACATTTTGCACTGTACATTTAAAAAAAAAACAACATATAGTTTCCTTTCATTAAACGCTTTCTAAACTGCGATTAATTTTTCATTGAAGTTAAAGTTTCGATACTTTTTTTGTGTGTGTGATAAAGTAGCTCTGGTTTATCTTAGGTATAATAAATCACTTCTTAACGGAACAATTTACATAAAAAAGCAAGAGAGACTTTCACCATATTTTAGCTTTCTATCTTAAGCATTTCGTTATCTTTTTTCCTTTAGATATACGCAGAGCAAATTTGTGAAATACTTCGAATCCCACATTTTGTAAATTAACAATTTTTCTAGCATTTTTTTCATGTATAGTTTTTGCACAACTTGTTATTTAAATTTATTTAAACTCAAATTATTTCTTTAAGTTTAATGCCCAGTAGCTTAGTACTATAAGCCGAAGTGACTTGCTCATGATCGACTGAATACTAGTTTTTAGGAACCTTTAGTGGGTGTTGGATACAGTAACCAGAATATCTCGTTTTACTATAATGTCATCAATTTATAGGGAATTTGATAGGATAACATGCCCTATCTTAATATTCTTTAGTAAGGCATTAAGTTGGATTGAAAAATAAGAATAGAACTTATAGTACTAAAAAACTGGTTTCGATACTCGTGGTAAGCACAGTCCAGATATCCTGGGCTCCACATGGCCAGGTTGTTAAGACACTCGACCCCTAATCTTAGGGCCGCGGGATCGAATCCCCATCACCTCAACCTCGCTCGCCCTTTCAGCGGCGGGGGCGTTATTATGTCCCGTCAATCCCACTATTTGTTGGTAAAAAAGTAGCCCAAGATGTGGTGGTGGGTGGTGATGACTAGCTGCCTTCTCTCTAGTTTTACACAGCTAGATTAAGGAAGGCTAGCGCAGATAGCATAGGTACACAGTGAAGTAAATTAAACTCGGTTGCGGTTAAATAGTTATATATATATGTATATATATATATATATATGTATGTATGTATGTATGTATGTATGTATTGTTATATGTTAATTATTGCTTGTAATATTATGTAGAATGATACAAATACCATCTCTGCTTTCTTGTTTGCATTATTTCTGAAGGACTGATTTTAGCTACTTCTACACTTCCTTTTTTGAAAGTTTTTCTCCACTCGTTTGCTTATTATTGCTGTGTTTTTTAAAGCAGTGTCTCAACAGACATAGGGAAGTGTTACTTATAACCAAGTTCTAAATAAAATGAGGTTTCAACTGTAATATTTATTGTTTATCTTTTACTGGCTAATAATTCCTGTTTCATTCTGTACTTAAGTTCTTTTTCAAAGAACAACCAAATTTATATAAGAAAACCAACTTAAAGGGTGTAATGATAACATTTTTATACTAGATTTTTTAAAAATTACTGTTAGTTATCAGCAATACTTATAAAAGCGGGAACTCATTTTGAAACTCTGTCACTTCACTATTTTCGTTCTTGAATTATTATATAATGAAAAAGAAGCAGAAGAAAGATTAACAAAACATTCAAACTTTTTGTAATGATATTTATAGACATTTTTAGAACTTGTGCCTCAGTCATTACATAATCTGTTTATAACATCCTGTTCAGGCTAAAAGACCCTAGAGTGAAGTTTCCACTTGTGCAGCTTACTTCCCATGAGATCTAAATACACATTAGCATTTACAACCACTCATGCACAGAAGAAGGTCGAATTATGCCCGGACACAGCAATATGCCAATTTTATTTTGAATTCTTATAGATGGAGTATTTGTGTGACTTGCTCATGATCGACTGAATACTAGTTTTTAGGAACCTTTAGTGGGTGTTGGATACAGTAACCAGAATATCTCGTTTTACTATAATGTCATCAATTTATAGGGAATTTGATAGGATAACATGCCCTATATTAGTATTCTTTAGTAAGGCATTAAGTTGGATTGAAAAATAAGAATAGAACTAGCTGGTATCAGAAATGGCACTTACAATGTAAGTAACAAGTAAGGTATAACACATGCACAGTCACCACCTTCTACAACTTGTTTATTCTTACCTGCTTTCTGAATTTTTCAGTATTTGTGATAAACGTCACTTCCATGCTTTTCACATACTATCTAGTTTGTGCCTAAAATGTAATTTGATTTAATATTTGTATACTATTTTAGTGTGCGAACTTTAGCAAAGTTTGTTGTGATATCTTGTTATAAAAACGTAGAATACTTCCTGTTCTCTTTTCGTTTCTTTCTTATTGTATCCCTGCCCCCTAGTGGTACAGTAATAGGTCTACGGGCTCGCACCGCGAGAAACCAGGATTCGATACCTGTGATGGGCAGAGCATAGATAGCCGGTTGTGTAGGTTTGTGTTTAATTCCAACTACTCACTCACTAATTGTATCCGTGAATTATTCTACATATATAAATCTAATAGATGTTTTTCTTTCAACCAAACTAATTGTTGTATCTGTGTTGCTCTAGTAACAGCATACTTATTTTCTGATGTGTTCATGCAAGCTCTACCATACAATGAAAGTAACTACTAACGTCTGGCTCTTAAGGCACTCATCTCGCAATCTGTGGGTCGCAGAATTAAGTTCCTCTCACCAAACATGATCACCATTTAAGTCCTTTGGGTGTTATAATACAGTGGTCAATTCCATTGTTCATTAAAAAATGCCCAAGAGCTGGTGATGGGTGATGTTCACTAGTTGCTTACCCTCCATTGTGCATTATTAAATTTGAAACAGCTAATGCAGATGACCCCAAGTAGCTCTGGACAAATGTCTTCAAGTTCAAAATGATAGATTTACTATTTGACTTCAATTTAGGAATTTGATATGCAACTAGTCATTTGACAAGAGAAAGCTGCTCATTGTCATAATATCTTAAGGAAAAAAAAGAGACAAAATGAGGATTTCTCTCACATCACGAAGCAAGGAGGGAAAGAAACATTTCCAAAACAGAGCTAGCTACTTGTTTCATTTCTTGCTATTATTAAAAGTAAAATATATTTATATGCTGACTACAAATCTTTGTTATCCTTCATCGATAAATCAGCATTTACTCCATTCTACTTTATTTTACTAGTAGCACTACTGAGCTATGAGGACAAGTATTTTCAGCCCCAATGTGCAAGTCCATCAGTGATTCTACTCACAGTTTTCTTATTTGTGTGATGGAAACCAGCTCTTTTAATCTAGGACAGAATCCATGAAAGTCTATGGCCAGGTGGTTAAGGCACTCGACTCTCAGAGAGTCGCGGGTTCGAATCCCCGTCACACTAAACATGCTCGCCCTTTCAGCCGTGGGGGCGTTACACTGTGATAGTCAATCCCAATATTCGTTGGTAAAAGAGTAACCCAAAAGTTGACGGTGGGTGGTGGTGATTAGCTGCCTTTACTCTAGTCTTACACTGCTAAATTGGGGACAGATAGCGCATATAGCGCTTATTTAGCTTTGCGCGAAATTAAAATAAAAAAAAAATCAAACCACAAAAGTCCATAAACCTACTATGAGAAAAAAAAACAGATAGTTATTTAAAATAACGTAAAGGAGAAACATCTCAGTAGTCTCAGAGGTTCAGATAAAAGTGGTCACAATTATACAATAGAAATGTTGATGTTTTTGCATTATTATAGACGAAATCAAAACATTAGCCAATCCTCGCTATTCTGTATCTATGACGTTACAGACGCCATTTCTGAATTCTGATGATGCTGTTATCATTCAGTAGGTTCATTGAGAATTAACATTAAAAGCTAATCAGCATATTCCCTTTATCATAGCTAAAACTACTGACGTATAAATATATATACACTGTGATCTTTTTGCATATCGTTAGAAAACGATATCCATGACTACACATTTCATCTTTTAATCATTATAATAGACTTAAATAAATACAGCTAACTCTTTTGTGAAACTATCAATAAGAGGGATATATCGATGAAACATTTGATATCACAAGTTAATCTCTATTTTAAGTGTTGTAGTGTTTAATAGTGCTATTAATCTGTTACTTGTATCAATTTGTAAATGCCCTACCTACTCTTAAATGGCAGATAATGATATGTGTGGCAGAGAACATTTTATTATAATTCTGAAACAACAGTTACAACCACTGCCATCTGATCAATGTGCTACAGTGGAGGGTGGAATGTGCCATTTGGCCCTATTTAATACAGTTTTATATACTATTTTTATCGATTATGGATTCATGACTTCTAAAATGCGCAACTACCTTAGAAATTAATATGTGCTATTTTCTACATGTGTCAAATTTGCCAATAGAATAGATCTCAAAGCCATTAACTCTTTATAATGGAAGTTAATTAATGTAAGATAAAAGTTGAAAGAAAAAGAGAAAATATTTAGCTAATCCTTCTTTCTTCTTTAAACCCAATAAAAAATATCTAAATCACAATATAACAATAAAATAAAACACTTTTTCCTCGTTTCAAGCACCTCATGCGAGTCTCTTAATCTCTCAGTCTTCAAGACACAGACTAAAATTTTTTTTAAAGGTTGTTTGTTAGCTCACATGTTACAATTGACCATTCACGCTACTAGGACTTAGCATGGCTCTACATTGGAAAAAATGATAATCATTATAAACTTTTATCTTTTTTTTTACTTTGTTACCTTATGGTTATTTTCAACTGGAACAAGCAGAATTAATGTAAGACGTTTGGCAAATTTTTATCACTATTTTCTCGTTTAACTAGATATTTTTCTATTTCAAATAACCTGGCTCTTTTATGTTATATATTGATATGACTGACCTATTTTATTCTAATTTGATTGTTTTTCTGTATGTAAAGAGTTTTTATAAGCTTAAAGTCTCTGAATCTAGTCTATGTCTAAGCTAGAGAATATTATATTTTGTGCGTTATAAGAGACTTTGAATGTGTACATGGGACTCTATGCACATCTCTATTTCCTAGTCTATGCAGCGAGGTTTATGAGCCTCTAAATAACAGCCAGCGTTTGTAACAACTGAATAAAATCATCTGAAAAGTAAATCGAAAGAAAAATATGTAGAAGCAGCTATTATAAGGATTGAATTACAAATGGTTTCTTTGTTTGGAATTAAGCACAAAGCTGCACACTGTGCTATCTGTGCTCTGCCCACCACAGGTATCGAAACCCAGTTTCTAGCGGTGTGAGTCCGCAGACATACCACTGTGTCACTGGGGGCGAATTATAAATGGTACCTTATAGACATCTGTCGGCTTCTTAGAGAAAAGCACGAACTGTCTTTTGTAAAAGCCAGATATGTCTTACTTCGTACCAACGAAATATTTCCAGAATGGACTTCAGCCGCAACGTAAAAAACAGGGTTCACAGGAAATAAAATTAATTTATTCCTCTAACTGTACTCAAATGGTCTACGACTGACTTATTTCATAATAGTCTATAGTATATTAAGGAAAAGATAAAAAAAACGTCTGTAATGTTGAAATCACACTTTATATAGGAGTGTGCACGTTAAAAAACTTCATACAAGATTTTGTAGTTTCATACACCACGAAAGAAACTACATCTTCGTTGCGCCGGAGTAAAGAAAATGACAAGAAGTGATTCAAATATGCACTAAATCTATTTATTATATTAATTATCATGCATATCAAAAGATCGCATACATAATATCACGGACATCTCTACTGTAGATCTTAAATAACCTTTTCTTCTGTTGTTTCTTATCAATGGTGTGCACATTTCTTTTTCAGCTACTGTTGTTAAGAGATTGTTTTCTAATAAAAAATAAACTACTCGAGTGCAAATCTGACCGACGGATTCAGAGATGTTGAAATAGATCGTAACTAGCACTTCTGAGGTCCAACAGAATAAGACTCGCGAAACATCCACACTCTCAAAGAACCGTACTTTTTTGTATATTTAGCACACAAACATTTGTATAGTTTTCAATACATTTATGTTATTTTACGTAGCAATCGAAAATAACACTCTACAAAAGTGTTAGGACAAAATCTAAAGTTAGATTTCAGGCTACTTTCAAAGAACAATTGAAGGTAAATCACAAATTAAACATCAATATCTTACTAACCTTCACACTTAGTACAATAAAAACTCAGTGAAATTGCTTGACTTAAGCAAACACTTAATATTCTTTGTGTCCCCCTCTAGTTTTAATAACTGCAGACAGTCTATCAGGCATTGTTACAATATATTTAATCATAGTGTCCCTTGGGATTTTATTCCAAATGTCTCTAATACACTCCGTTAAAATTTCTTTATAAGTAACTTTGTCAAGTTTTTGATCTATCAAATCCCAGATCTGCTCAACTGAGTTCAGATCGTGGTTCTAAGGGGCCGTTGCATCATTTAAATGATCCCAAAAGCTTCTTTTTTAGCTAAGTAATTTCTGCATAGGTTAGGTAAGTGTTTTCGGTCACCATCGTTTACCAATAATATACAAACCACTGGGTATATCATAATGGATCATTATGTGATTGTACTTATTCCATTATGTCCATTATTCCATCTATTTTGAAAATAGCTCTTATCATTTTAGTATAAAAACACCTAAAATCACAACACTGCCTACCTCATGCTTCATGGTAGTTGCTATGCATTGATGTAAATATCTTTTCACTTTCTTCCGCCGAATGTACAAAACTACGCTTTGAACCAAATATTTCAAACTTGAACTCATCCCTAATAACACTTTTTTTCCAATCATCAACAGTGCAGTTTTCATAATATGTAGTAAATTTCAGTCTCTGAACAATATTTGGAGATTAAAGTAAAGGTGTTTTAACTGCTACACGACCAAATATTTCATCCTCGTTGAGACTTCCTGATAATGACAATTTGAACACTTTTTTGCCATTTGGTACATGCTCTGCAGCAATTTTTCTCAAAGAGCCAAATGTCAAGCTTTTCCGTGAACTTTCTATTCTACTGACAATTTGATCAGGTTTTAGAGGGGTTTATGGCATGACAGTAAAACTTAATATACAGTGTTAAACACTTTTTGTTTCAAGATTTGTTTGTTGAATGCTACTAACTGATTTCGTATAGCATATACGGTACCACATGCTTGGTACAAGTATATGGAACGTCTAAAGAATAATACGTTTTCTCACCCTGGCTTATTCAGTTGCTAACGGGGATCAGTGAAGCATTACCATAGTGTTGAAATTTACATTCTGTAATGGCGTGGAAGAATTAGCACCACAAAATAGTTGTCCTAACATTTTTGTACAGTACTGTATGTGTCTTAATCAGGATGTCAAGTGCATCGTAGTCCAGAAAAGAACTGATCAAAATGTAGAAGAAAAGAATGAAGTTGTGCACTATATTATTAAAATTATTTCAATCTAAATGATCGACACTTTTGTTGTGTTTAGAATACAAAAGTAATGTTGCAACACAATTACTTTACGTGTATTTTATACGCATTTACTATCTAACAGTTTAATTCAAATGGCCCATTCAACAAGTGACATAAAAGCTAAGGTTGAGATGTCAAAGTTGCATACAATTCTAACTCTACTATAATCTATTAAACATGTAACAAACTTTTATGTGCCATTCGATTAATCATAATTCATCGTAAAAGAACTAACAATATAAACACAATTACTGAATACATGGAAAATACACAACAAAACTGGTCAACAGAGAGAAATTATATAAACTATTCTACATGTAAAAAAGGCATGTAAATCCAAACAATTCCAAAAACTTAACATGGTGTTATAATGTTACCGAAACAAATTCCTGTCGCTAGGGCGAGCAAAAAGGACCAGCACATTCGTATATATATATCAAAAAGTTAGCTATTATTTCTATGTGTATCTGTCATCACGGTCAATATAACCTCCCAACACAATTTTCTGTTTACTAGGCGACTAACTACTCGTGCTTTATATAACTATTCTGCCTGGCATGGCCAGGCGTGCGACTCGTAATCTGAGAGTGGCGGGTTCGCATTCCCGTCGCTTCAAACATGCTCGCCCTTTCAGCTATAAGGGCAATATAATGTGACGGTCAATTCTACTATTCGTTGGTAAAAGAGTAGCCCAAGAGTTGGCGGTGGGTGGTGATGACTAGCTGCCTTCCCTCTAGTCTTACACTCCAAAATTAGGGACGGCTAGCACAGATAGCCCTCGAGTAGCTTTGCGCGAAATTCAAAAACAAAACAAACATATAACTATTCATGAAATACCTTAACACACCTACATGTAAAATACATCCCTGTAAAACCATAGTTTTTACTGCTGGATTGTGACTGTTGGCATCCAAGAACAGCAGTTACTTTCACGTTGTTTAGTTTCATAGATATGGATTAAATACATGGGAATGTTTGGGTTTTTTTATTATTATTTCCTTTGATAAATTGGAAGAAAGATAAATGTTTATACGTAGACAGTGCGGTTTCAAAATGTAATAAATGAATAAATAGATAGTAATATAACAATTTCCAGAAACTTAACAAATAAATATAATTTTCAGTTCTGTCTTCGTATGCGCCAAGTTCTTCAATATTCTCTACAAAACCCGATACAATGGATATTTCTTAATGTAATTTAAGTCTAGTACGTATCAAAATTACATGGGATAAGAACTGTTTAAAATGTCTCATAAAATTTTCGAGCAGCAGTTAATAGCTATGAGAGAGTTCAAGTACTGCATGCAAGAAGTATTCCACATACGTCGCAGACAGCAGCAGTTGTCTTACTGTTAACAAACGTATTCCACATACGTCGTAGACAGCAGCAGTTGTCTTACTGTTAACAAACGTATTCCACATACGTGTACAGTTGTAGCTGTTTTACTGTTAACAAACGTATTCCACATACGTGTACAGTTGTAGCTGTTTTACTGTTAACAAACGTATTCCACATACGTGTACAGTTGTAGCTGTTTTACTGTTAACAAACGTATTCCACATACGTGTACAGTTATAGCTGTTTTACTGTTAACAAACGTATTCCACATACGTGTACAGTTATAGCTGTTTTACTGTTAACAAACGTATTCCACATACGTGTACAGTTGTAGCTGTTTAACTGTTAACAAACGTATTCCACATACGTGTACAGTTGTAGCTGTTTTACTGTTAACAAACGTATTCCACATACGTGTACAGTTGTAGCTGTTTTACTGTTAACAAACGTATTCCACATACGTGTACAGTTGTAGCTGTTTTACTGTTAACAAACGTATTCCACATACGTGTACAGTTGTAGCTGTTATACTGTTAACAAACGTATTCCACATACGTGTACAGTTGTAGCTGTTTTACTGTTAACAAACGTATTCCACATACGTGTACAGTTGTAGCTGTTTTACTGTTAACAAACGTATTCCACATACGTGTACAGTTGTAGCTGTTTTACTGTTAACAAACGTATTCCACATACGTGTACAGTTGTAGCTGTTTTACTGTTAACAAACGTATTCCACATACGTGCACAGTTGTAGATGTTTTACTGTTAACAAACGTATTCCACATACGTGCACAGTTGTAGATGTTTTACTGTTAACAAACGTATTCCACATTCGTGTACAGTTGTAGCTGCTTTACTGTTAACAAACGTATTCCACATACGTGTACAGTTGTAGCTGTTTTACTGTTAACAAACGTATTCCACATTCGTGTACAGTTGTAGCTGCTTTACTGTTAACAAACGTATTCCACATACGTGTACAGTTGTAGCTGTTTTACTGTTAACAAACGTATTCCACATACGTGTACAGTTGTAGCTGTTTTACTGTTAACAAACGTATTCCACATACGTGTACAGTTGTAGCTGTTTTACTGTTAACAAACGTATTTCACATACGTGTACAGTTGTAGCTGTTTTACTGTTAACAAACGTATTCCACATACGTGTACAGTTGTAGCTGTTTTACTGTTAACAAACGTATTCCACATACGTGTACAGTTGTAGCTGTTTTACTGTTAACAAACGTATTCCACATACGTGTACAGTTGTAGCTGTTATACTGTTAACAAACGTATTCCACATACGTGTACAGTTGTAGCTGTTATACTGTTAACAAACGTATTCCACATACGTGTACAGTTGTAGCTGTTTTACTGTTAACAAACGTATTCCACATACGTGTACAGTTGTAGCTGTTTTACTGTTAACAAACGTATTCCACATACGTGTACAGTTGTAGCTGTTTTACTGTTAACAAACGTATTCCACATACGTGCACAGTTGTAGATGTTTTACTGTTAACAAACGTATTCCACATACGTGCACAGTTGTAGATGTTTTACTGTTAACAAACGTATTCCACATTCGTGTACAGTTGTAGCTGCTTTACTGTTAACAAATTAAAGAAAGACAGCGATCGTATAATTTCCAGGCATATTTTCCACCATAGCTTTCAAATTAACAGAATACTTATTGCATTAGAAACAGCTTGCTAGTCTGCAATGCTATCAGTTACTCCGAAGCAGCTTTCTCGGATTGGAGCTTAAGAAACGAAAGGTGCAATGCTGTACCAGGATTTAACGTTTTCTGCATTTTTCTCAAGAAATCTTCAATGTTCTCTTTTACAAGAATCATAAATGCTGAGTATCTGACATAAGCTTTTGGAACTAGTAAATTTTCAGATTATGAAGAATGGTTGGCCAAATACATAGTGTATCGATACATTCAAATCGTACGTTTTTGGTGTGATTTTATAAAAGCTATTTCTATGTTCTACGCGGGTAATTATAATTATTTTATTTTGAAAATTAGCAAATATTCACTTAATGAACCGTACTTTTGCTAGAGTGACAGTAAGTGTCTTAAGTGTCTTACTTGTATTTTTATATTTATACGAACTTACTTAAGATTTCTTATTAGTATCCTTACAAAAATTATAATGTTTTGAAAGCCTGTATTACAAAGTTAATTGCAATAGTGGGCGTTTCTTACTGTATGATAAACAGTTTTTAGTTACGGTGGTTTCTTTTCTTCATCTATAAGTCCAGTTTATAACCTAGGTCTCGAAGTTCTTTATTGAACCTGAACTGCTGCAAAACATTCTAAACTGGAGAAGAAATCGTGCTTACCAGCAATAGAAACAAAATTTTAAAAAAATCTATCTCATACGGCTGGTATGGTTATTAACACTTTTACTGATAAAGCAGAGAACAAGTTTCGACCTATCTAGGTCATCTTCAGATTAACAGGTTTGTCAAAAGTGTTGATATCTATACCAGCCGTTCCGTTTATGTCAAGTGAGTTTTTCGTTATCAAGAATAAAAACAAAATTAATTATTATAATGATTACAGTGCAAATAAGATTTTTAAGTATCCAAAATATTTACAAAAAATATTTTGTTCCTAGCATTCTCCAGCTAACTCATAATTATAAATTCAGATTGGTGCGGCATGGTCAGGTAGTTAAAGCATTCTACTCGCAATCTGAGAATCGTGTATTTAAATCTCCATCACAAAAAACATACTCACCATTTCAGCCGTGTGAGAGTTATAATGTCATGATAAATCCCATTATTCGTTGGTAAAAGAGCAGCGCAGGAGTTGGTTGTGAAGGGTGATGACTAGTTGCATTCCCTCTTGTCTTACACTGCAAAATTATGGACGACTGGTGCAGATAGCCTTCGTGCAGCTTTGAGCAAAATTCAATAACAAATAAACAAGATGAGCGTTTAGACTACTTATACGATATAACCCATACCCAAGCTCCCCTACCCCCGATGGCTCAGCAGCAACTCTATTGGCTCACACCCAAAAAAAACCAAGTTTCGATTCTTATAGCTGACACAGTACAAATCATCCATCGTTTAGTTTTGCGCTTGACAACAAACAAACCGTACTCTAATTCTAAATGATAGGGGAAAACGAAGCTGGTTGATTCACTTTTTTATTTAAGATAAGAAATTACGATACCGACATGAACCAGACACTTTCATTTATTACATAACTAAAGCACATTACTTACGTCTTTGTAAACTTTCTTAGAAATAAACGTAGTACCAAAATGTGCGCTGTTTGTCAACTTAACCTCAAGTGAGCAGCAAGCTGACACATTTTATGAGGTAAGATGACATGGGCGAAGATAAATCAAAAACAGTATATCTTTATTGAACACACAAATAAATGAAATAAAATCTCTTTAACTGTTTCGTTCATTTTAACCTAAGTTAAGATGACCTAAGAAGGTCGAAACGTTGTACTTTATCTTATTTTATTGTTTTAATACTCATACCAACTGTCTCTTCTACAATACATTTTTACTTCAAGTGGGTTACTTGTTATCATGTGCGTGCGTGTATATGACATGTAATTTTTCCGATGTTGAAAATTAAGAGAAATTTATTTAAATTTTCTTATATTATTATATTTATCTTTATTTTAAGAACATTTGTTTAATTGTTTGTACTTAAGCAAAAACCTACACACACTGAGCTATCTATACTGTGCCCACTACGGCTAACTCAATTCAAAAGTACTCAAAGCAAATATGTTTTCACTTTTTAATTTGCATGTGTCATTGAATAAAAACTTATAATTTTAAACAACTTCTAATATTAACCGTAAATCACAGTTCTGATAATCGTCGTCAAATGTTTGTAAACATCCTAAAACCTAAGTATCTGGATGAGACATTGATTATGGAAGGTATGTCATTTCATCATAGGTTCACTTCTCAGTGAACAGTTGGATAGGTTGAAGTAAATGATGCTGAAGTGTCTTGCTCAAGGACTCAATAATATTGTAATTAAGTATAAAGCTAAACAATTGGCTATTTGTGCTCTGTCCACCACGGGTAGAGAAAACCGATTTCTCACGTTGTTAGTACGTAGACGTGCCGCTGTGCCACTCGGTAATATATCGTGAGCAAGCCTCAAACTTGCAACCATCCAATCTCGAATTTAACGTTTAAAACTACGCTGCCTACTTTTAATAGGGAGTTTGAAATGGTACTAGGGGAGAAAAAAGACTAAGCTCTTCGAGATTTTTAAATATTATTTCATTATTGATGTTGGAATTTGTAGTATTTGCAGTTAAATAAGAAAAGAATAGCTAGATTTAAGAATATTAGTAAATAGATATAGTAGGATTAAGCTTTAAGTTAGAGATCAGTGGTGCAACACTTAATACAACGTTAGATTAGGTTTAGGACGTGTAACGGTATTTTAAGCTTGGCTATACGTTATTTTACTGAATAAATGTTTCAAGGGTAAACTCAGTTACTTGATTTAAATCCGTTAATTTAAATTCATCTTATAGATAGATTGTAAATCAAGCTAAATACTGATGCATAAATATCAACTAAGCAAAAACTGTTACTTCTACACAATAAACTTAATTACTTCAGTATGAATATAAAGTAGTGATAAAATACTATAATACACACTGCTGGCCAAAATCTTAAAGCCAATGAACATAAAGAAAAATGTGCATTTTGCGTTGTTAGACTCAACCACTTATTTGAGTAGAGCTTCAAAAGATGAAAATAAGAAAAGGAAAAATAAAAATAAAACACTTTGTTAGCATTTAATAGGGAAAATGTGAACACTATGAAATTATCCTAAATACTAGCTGGTCAAAAGTTTAAGGCCATACTGAAACGAAGCGTTAATTGATAAACGTGTAACGACATTTAGTTATTTGTGTTCAAGCATTGGCGTTGTGATTTTCATAGCAGTAATGCATCCACTATGTTTGAAATAAATTAAACTTGATTTTTTCCTTTGTCTTTTTTGTTAATCATTCTATTTGCACTGAATTCAGTTGAGTTTACTGTAGTGGAAACATTTGGCATACTCAGTTCAAATCATTTATTACTGGAACAATAGGTTTTAACTTGGGGAGGTAACCAATTTATAGTTTCTCAGTTGGAGGTTAAGAATCCTGCTGTGCTTGAAGTCAAGAATTATTTTTGCTAATCTTTTGAAGTAAAATGCAAATGATATATCTACCATATTTATATGATGGTTTAATCCAAATATCAGCCAATTGTACTGATGAAATATAGCAGTTGAGCTCAAATATGGACAGAAAATACTTCTTTAACAAGGTTACTCCTTTGATAATGTGTAATTTCTTATTAGTCTTTTTTTACATAAGAAATTACACATTATTAAAGTATCAGCTTGTTTTCAAAGTCTCATAAACTCCTTCAAGAAATATTTGTTAAGTCAGCATTTGTCTCATGTTTCACAAACTTACATTCTCACCACTTTCTCATAGTGCAGGAAACTTCAGATTAATTGGTCTAAATTTTCAAAAAAAATTTGTTGATGATTTTTTTTCTAAAAAATGGATATTGTTTAGAAAAAGGGTAAGAGCAGTAGGTATTTGCTATATTTTAAGATTTTCATAAGTATTGTTTTGTGATTTCATGACGTATCACCTTTTCATCTACTTTTTTTCGATTCGTGTTTCAATTGTGTAATACCTCTTCATCAACAAATGGAAAAATACAAGATATCTTAATCAGCAATTCAGGCCGATCTCATCCACATTTTTGAAAGTATTTAATATTTGTATCCATCAGACAATGAATGTTGCATACAATTATATATTTTCATGAAAATCAGTCTTTTTTGTGCTCATGGTCCATTATTTTAGGGAAAAGTAAGTGTATATTTTATAACAGGCCTTAAAAGTGCTAGTTGCTGGGTTGCCATGATAACGTTGTGTTACGTTGAATGCTACAAAGTTTTTTTTAATTTTATTTTTCCTTTTCTTATTTTCATCTTTCGAAGCTCTACTCAAATAAGTGGTTGAGTCTAACAACGCAAAATGCGTTTTTTCTTTATGTTCATTGGCCTTAAAATTTTGGCCAGCAGTGTATTTGGTACTCAAACGTTAGGCTTAACAGTTTTGTTAATAGGCTACTGTTATTTAGGCTACAAATACAATGGTTCAAACTAGTGTAGGAATTAAACGCTTACTATTCATAACATGTGGGAGATGTAATAAGTGGATTTTTTTTGGAAACTCGAGATATGTATGTACTTTTAAGCAAGCTGATAATAGAGATGCGCAATCTGTTTGTGGAGTTTTCAGGTTTGAAGAGAAGTTGAGAGTATCCTAATTAAAGTAGTAGCAACAGATTAAATGAAATATAAACTGTGGTAAATGGCACCAAAATTGCAAAGTGAACTTAAGTTCTTTATATGCAAGAGATACATCAACTAAAAATGACTTTCAAAAAGTTATAAACAGTACAATTAGGGCTAAAACTAGTAGTGAATTTGATTGTAATCAGCAGGTTCCACTGAGCAACAAGTTTCAACCCTTAACTTGTACAGAAGAGAAACGAGAAGGTAGAAGGGTATGGATGACAAGGATATTATAGTTTTAAGTGCTTCCTTGACAAGGATTATGGATAGAATATTCTGTAGGGTAAATAGAAATAAAAGAGTTATATTATGCTACCTAGGGAATAGGTGAAGATTTAACTGAAGAGAAAGAGACATATTAAAGGGAGGAAGGAGGCTAGCAGTTATGCAGTTTTTGTTATGTACGTACATACTAATGATGTAGAGAAAGGTATGTCAGAGGAGTTACGTGATAAATATGGGATAAAGGGTTGATTAAGACGCTTAAATAAAAGAGTTATAACCTAATTGTATCATGTATATTGCAGAGATTTAATTGTAGGGATGATATTATAAGTTAGTCACTAGGGCAAAATGCTTTGCTTAAGTTATTATCTAAGGATGACAAAATTGTCTGGTTAGACTTATGAGATTAGTTCAGTGAAGAAGGGAGCTTTTTCAGATGGATAGTTTACATTTAAATAGGTTAGAAGCTGGCTTGTTTACAAGGGCTATTAGCTCAAATGTAAAGGAAACTAAACTAGGACTAGACAGTGGTGAGATCCAGGATAAACTAAAGGTAAAAGTAAGGAGTTTAAAAGGAATTTAATTGTTGCTATTTCATGTTATAAGTATAAAAATAAAATAGATGAATTTAAGACACTGGTAGGAATTGAAGATTTTGTTATAATGAGAATAAATGAAACATGGTTAAATATAGATAATTGTTAATGACAGAACTGTATTTGAAAAACAGAGTTACAGGTTATTTAATAGGGTTAGAGTACTAAAGAGAGGAGGAGGAATGGTTTTCTGTGTAAAATGTGAGTTAAAACTTGTTGAAGTAGATGATATCTAAGATCATAGCAAGGAGGTTGAATCCATTTGGATCTCTAGTAATGGATATAAAGGTTTTTAGTGAGAATATTTTACAGACGGATTAATTGGATGAGAAATCTTACAGTGACATTAAAATTTTAGATGTTAATGATGTCATAATCATGAGTGGTTTTAATTTCAGGCATATAGATTGAGAAATGTTAGAACCAAACAATGAGGAAGAAAGTTTTTGAAACTTTTCACAATATTGGAGTTCTTCACCAATTAATCAAAAAACCTTCCAGAAACATTGTATTTTAGTTTTATTGTTAACTTCAAATATAGAAATTATTTAGATGGTGGAAACTGAGAACATCTGTAATGATCATTACTCTATTAGGTTTGACGTTCTGCTTATATTTTTTTTACAATTTTTTGAAAACTATGTTTTGTAAATTGGACAGCTGAGTTATTTTGAAACACTGATTAAATATGAAAATCTGTTAAAAATTATTTTTTTTAAATACTCGAGATAAACATATTCATCATATAAAGGACAGGGTGACTGTAGATGAAACCAGATTGAGCCACAAAGAGTGTAACGGATAAAATTAAAGGAAAGCATAACATATAGAAGACATTTAAATTAACTAGTATGATGGGAGATTTATAAGATTATATAATATCAAGAAAGATGATCAACCAAAAAATTAGAGCATTAAAAATAATCTGTGGGAAAAGTTGGCTGAAAATGTAGCATTTAGTAGTAAGGATTTCTTTACATACATTAAGGGTAAACAAAATGCTAGGATGGAGTAGGACGTTTGAAAGATGATAAAGGAAGATGTGTACATGATGCTTTGCTTTTCTTCATTGTTTTTATTTAATGAATATTTAAGCAATATTTCTCATCTTAAACAGTTGGTAAATATAGATAAGATCGAACAAAGTGGTCACATTAAGGATAAGGTTCCTCAGCTAGATAAAATTTTCAGAAAACAACGCTTTTGAAGGAATTCATGGATTGGTTATGTTTGTAAGTTCTTCAATAATGAGCAGGTGCAAAAGAATTGAAATTTGCTTTATGTTATTATTCTTTTCGAGGGAGGTGATAAAAACTGTTTCAGTAATTATAGGGCTTTTAGTCTTACATAATTTATGAGAGAAATTTTGGAAAGATGGTTTGTAAAGAAATTTTAAAATTTTATTTGATAGTTTCAGTAAGCGAAAATCTTGCTTTACAAATATTTAGATATTCTTTGAAAACGTTACTGATTATGAATGTGATGTTAATGGTGTACATTTAGTGTAGTTGTTGTTTTAAATTAAGCACAAAGCTATATGATGGGCTATCTGTGCTCTGCCCACCGCGGGTATCGAAACCCGGTTTTTAGCGTTTAATTCCGTAGACATACCGCTGAGCCACGGGAAGGTCGCATTTGGTGTAACTGGATTTTAAGAAATTATTCAGAGGATTGTAGGACAAGGGGATACAAATATAAATTTTAGTAGGGTAAGAGACGTCTTCAACAAAGACAGTTTTATTTTTCTAACAGGGTTGTTAGTCTATATATGTAAAAACGGCTCGTTTGGGTTGAGAAAATATTTTACGTAGAGGAGCGAACAACGTTTCCACTTTCTTCGGTCATCGTCAGGTTCACAAAGAAAGAAAGAGGTAACTGACCGAAAGCTGATTACATGTTTGAAAGGGGTTGTGTAACTGAGTGTCGGAATGTAGAGGGCGGTGTTAGATGTTTGAATATATAATTTTATATTATTTATTTTATTGTTTTTAATATAGGTATAAAAGTGTTCCTATGTGTTGGTTTATTTTGGGTTTAAGTTGTTGTATAAGTAAGGCTTATTTAATTTTGCGTTTGTTTATGTTTGTTTCTTTATTTAGTATTTGAGTGTTTTCTATGGTTATGTTGTGTTTATTTGACTTGAAGTTTTCGAAAACGTTTGAAGGTGACTTTTTATGTTCTTTGAATCTGGTTTCCATTTTTCTACTTGTTTCTCCAATATAGAAGTCGTGGCAGTTATCACATTGTATTTTATCAATAATGTTGGTGTGGTATTTGTTAGTCTAGTTTTTACATAGTCTAGATCTCAATTTTGTGCCTGGTTTTTTAATACATTTGGTATTAACTGGAATGTCATATTTTGTAACTAGTTTTTGCCAAATGTTGGTTATTTTTCCGCTGATGTCGGGAATATATGGTATGCAGCAGTATATGGTTTCGTGATTTTTTAATTCGTGAGATATATTTACTTTTGTTGGTTAATATTGCTTTATGTATAGGTGTGTGCGTATAATGTTTTCTACGGTTTGTGGAGGAAACTTATTGATGTTGATGAAGCATTGTTTTATTTTATCTGATGAGCATAGTTGTATGGCTGTGTTTATTTGGTTTCTTAGTATGTTGAGTTTTTATTGTGTTTCGTGTGCTGAGTCCCAAGGAATGTATAGTCCAGTATGGGTGATTTTTCGGTGGATTTCTGTTTTGAATTGTGTGTCGGTTCTTGTAATTTTGAGGTTAAGAAATGATATTTGATTGCTCCTTCTTGTTCACATGTGAAGTTGATGTTGGGATATATAGCGTTAATGTGATTAAAAAAATTAAGTGTGTGTTCTGTAGATGTGAATCCCGCAACCGTGTCGTCTACATATCTGTACCAGTATAGTGGTGGATGTAATGCTGTGTTAATTGCTTGTGTTTCAACTTGTGTCATAAAAAATATTGGCTAAAACTGGTAATACTGGGTTGCTAATGCTTAGTCCATTTGTTTGTATATAGTTGTGGCTGTTGAACATGAAGTTTGTCTTCATCGTGGTGAATTCTATGAGGGTTGCTAATTGGTTGCTGGGAATGTCTATAGATGGGTTAGGGTCTCGGATATAGAGTTCCAAGGCGATTTTGCAGGTTTCAGCGGTTGGAACTTCTGTAAAGAGGGATATAACATCGAAACTGGCCATTAAGGCTTTATGATTAAGTCGATTTAGATTAGACTTGAAATTAAAAGAGTCTTTGATGAATGAGCTGGCTGATGTTACATATTTAGAGAATGCCCATGCTATGTATTTACCAAGATTGTAATTAAACGATTCATATGTGGACATTATTGGTCGTAATGGACAATCTGGTTTATGAGGTTTGGGGATGCCGTATATTTGCGGTGTGCGTGAGTCGGTTTTACGTAGGTAGGAATAAAGTGTTTGTGAAATTGTGTTGGCTTTTTTTATTTTTAGTAGTATTTTGTTTAGTTGCGTTTCGCGTGTCTTTGTTAGATTTGTGTGTATTGATATAAATTTGTTAGTGTCTGATAGGATGTTCTTCATTTTTTGGATGTATTCATTCGTGTTCATTATGACTATAGCATCACCTTTTATCTGCTTTTAGGATTTTTATGTTTTTGTCTTGTTTTTAATGAAATTAATGTCTCTTTTTGTAAGATTATTTTTTTAACTTTCTGTTTTGTGAAATCATATTGATGGTTTTGTGAGAAAATTCTTTGAAAAATCGTTTAAGATGTTGTTTTCAGGTGTTTCTGGAAAATATAAATTTTTTAATTTTTCCTGGGAAGTTTGGCTGTTGGATGTCAATAAAATTGTCTAAGTTGTCTTCTTTCTGTTGGTTGTTTTCTTGATTTTGTTTTCTGTAGAAAGTATCACAAGTCTCCTGGCTAAATCTTCTAAACATGTTTTGATTTCTAAAGTTGGAATGTTCCTAGGTGCCATTGCGAAGTTGAGTCCTTTGTTAAGTAGATGTATCTCGTCTGTGTTTAATTGTCGGTCGGATCTGTTAATTATGAGGTTAGTCAACGGTTTGTCGTTTTGGTGTCTTTTCTGTTGTTTACATCTTAGTTTTTCTAGTTTTTTGTTGTGGCAGATCTTTTTGTCTCTGTCATTCTTACTGTTGATTTGGTTGATGTTTTGTTGTATAAGTCCGAAAATCTCTGGTTTAATGCAGCAGTTGATAATCTAGCTCATTTTTTGTTTTTGTAAGTCATGTAGCTCTTTGTATTTCGTGTTCAACATGGCTTTAAGTAGTTTTTTCTTAAGAAGACAGAAAGTCAGGTAGGTATTCAGCTTAACTCACAATGAAAGGTGTTAAAATTAGGCACTCTTTTGATTAAGCAGCTTTCGATAATTTTTATTTTTTATATAATTATCCATTTTGTATAAACTTCTTGTTGGTTTCCAGTCTGGTGTCCAGATTACCTCGCGTGAAGAAACAATGGCATTGTTTCTGTTTCCATATTTAATATTTTTTATTTTGTTGTTTTTAATACTCAGTCACTTAGTTTAAACATTTCTTTCAATTTCACAAATGTAATCGTTCACACATGCAGAGGTTTGATTCATCTCTTTGGATAGACTGCAGATAACCCACTGTGTAGTAGCAGTAGCAACAGATATGAAATAAAATAGAGTAAACGACAATACGTTTACCACAAGTTACGTAAACTTGTTTGTTTGTTTGTTTGTTTTTGAATTTCGCGCAAAGCTACACGAGAGCTATCTACGCTAACTGTTCCTAATTTAGCACTGTAAGGCTAGATGAAAGGCAACTAGTCATCACCACCCACCACCAACTCTTGGTCTACTCTTTTACCAACGAATAGTAGGACTCGTAATATAAGGGTCACGAGTTCGAATTCTCATCGTACCAAACATGCTCGCCCTTTCAGCCGTGGGAACGTTATAATGTGGCGGATAATCCCACTATTCGTTGGTGAAAGAGTAGTCCAAGAGCTGGCGGTGGGTCATGATGACTAGCTGTTCTCCCTCTAGCCGTACACTGCAAAATTAGGGACGGCTGGAGCAGATAACCCTCATATAGCATTGCGCGAAATTCACAGACAAACAATCCTTCGCTTGAAGTTTAAATTTCATTTTTAAAAAACAACATTGAATTATTTATTTTTTGTTTTACGAACATAAATAGAGTTAAAGGAGACGGAAGTTATTTTACTGTTAACTGAAACTTGTGCAATGTCACACGACACCTAAACCCACTCAACTTTTGGCTACAACTACACGTACGACTACGCGAATGCGAAACTAACGAGCTTCCTACGCCAATTAATGGTGGCAACTTCAATCTCAGTTTGACAGTAAAAGTGTATGTGTTTGTTTTTCTTACTGGGCGATTAGATAATTATAACTACTCATCAGATTATTTTAAGCCCTTTGGTTGTAATTATTTCGCGTAATTAGACTATTCAAGGATGTTTCTAAGCCTTAATTTTGATGCAACATAGCTCTTTAACAATAAATAAACTTAATATTCCGAAAAGTGTTTAATCTTGAAGTCTAAGTTTATGGGGGATTCAGTTCAACTTACACTTTGATCAACGTGTGTTATTGGGTTCTACAAGTTTTGAAGAATTCCTTCCTCATCAGTAACCATGAACACAAGTTAACCAAAGAGAAACAAATGAGAAACTGTAGAGATAGGGACAATTAGTGATTGCATAAAGATAACTAAAAGTGAGCACGTTTAGATGGAGCTCTGCTATGGTAGTTAATATCTACCTGACTAACATAGCTGCAAAAGGTTTTGTTCAAATACGAAAAAAAGTCATCAAGCAAAGGAACGTCCAAACGAATGCATTAGGTTGCCCAGAAGTAAATGTCAAAATTCACGATGACATTTAGAAGCTGAATATTAAGTAAGTTATCGTTATTTGATTGTTTTAATCCAAACTTTGTTGCTTGCAAGGTGTCTTAATTGTTTGCTGTTTTAACTCTACTCAGAGTAAGTTTTGCAACCCCGAAGGTAGCATTGATTTTCGTCTGATTTTCCTCTACGACTTCAAACTTGGGCGAAAAGCTACCGAAACTACACGGAACATCAACCAGGCATTCGGCCATGGATCTGTTGCAGAACGTACAGTTCAGTATTGGTTCCAAATGTTTCGACATGGAAATGAAAGTCTTGAAGACCACAAAGATCGAAGACATTTAGAAGCTGAATATTAAGTAAGTTATCGTTAGTTGATTGTTTTAATCCAAACTTTGTTGCTTGCAAGGTGTCTTAATTGTTTGCTGTTTTAACTCTACTCAGAGTAAGTTTTGCAACCCCGAAGGTAGCATTGATTTTCGTCTGATTTTCCTCTACGACTTCAAACTTGGGCGAAAAGCTACCGAAACTACACGGAACATCAACCAGGCATTCGGCCATGGATCTGTTGCAGAACGTACAGTTCAGTATTGGTTCCAAATGTTTCGACATGGAAATGAAAGTCTTGAAGACCACAAAGATCGTGGAAGGAACTCATCCTTAGATGAAAACACATAAAGGGAAGCAGTTGAAATAGATTCTCTCACAACAGTACGTGAACTTCCAGAAAAGCTAGGCACAAGCAACTCAAGCATTTCCAGCCACCTGAGTGCGACTGGAAGGACTAAAAATTTGGAAAGTGGGATCCGCATGAGCTGACTGAAGATCAACAAAATCGGCGTTATAAGACAGGGGGCTCCGAAAAGTAAACGAATTGAGAATCGACGTTCTGCCTCACCCAGCTTATTTCTCAGACATTTTTCCTATAGATTTTCATTTTTTCAAGCACTTTTACATCATTTTAAACAATAAAGGTTTTCAAAACCAGGCAGCTGCCGAAAAAGCTTTCATGAAGTTCATTGACCATAGAAACTCTGATTTATACAGCAGGGACATAAATTGCAATGTTACACGTTGGCAAAAGTGTGTTGAAGCAAATGGTGCTTCATTTGTTTAAAGCATGTTTTACAACATTGGTTTATACTTTTCCAATCTTTTCAGTACAAACATGACATTTACTTCTGGACAACCTAATATGTTATTTCAAAAGTGATAATGCAAGAAAGGAAATAAACCGTAACAGTCAAGTGCTCAAAGAAGGAAGACCAAGGCAGGAAATGAATCCGAACTGGAAGATGAACGCAAGTTCTAGTAGCCACCCTCACTTCTACCAAAGCCAATGGATGATCACGACAATGAAAAGTCAGACAAGTGTATCTGCTAAGTAGGCTTGAAAACAGCTTCCTTGAAAAGAATGCAAATATAAGATTCAGCATCCAACAGAATTTCCAGTGATAATAAAGGAATAAATGTTAACAAATAAGAATGTTAACAAGTAGTAACTGAAGGGTATCATATAAGGCCAGAATAAGGAGCTTGCATGTTAAGACGAAAAACAAAAAAGCAGTTGTAACACTATCAAGGACAAAATCACGTTAATATCAAAGTATATTTTGAAGAAGGAAAACAAAACGAATAACGTGCTCAGTAGCAGGGACAAAAAAAAACGTATTTCGTAGGAGGCGTAACGGCATCAGTTGTAAGAACTGGCGTAAGAGAAGCAAGATCATTAGATTCAGGAGAAGGCTTAGCACGGCATTTGTGGGAATAGATGAGATGATCGAAATAACAGGTATTACCAAAGAGAGATAAGCTGGACATATATCATGATGAAAAGTATAAAAAATACTGTTGTTTTGAACGTGCTTTGTAGTCACTATGAGAAAAAAATTATACATTAGATAGGTGAATTACAGAAATATGTCATCCATAATTATTCAGTTCTCCAAGTTATATAGCCTCGTAATAGCAAATATAATAAACTTAATATTCAGAAAAATTGTTTGATCTCGAAGTACAAGTTCAAAGCAAGTCCAGTTCAATCTTCACTTAAATGAACCTGTGTTATTGGGTTATACTAGTTTCTGGGAATTCCATTTCTTCAGTGGTCCTGAACATAAGTTAACCAAAGAAGAACAAGCTGGCTTTATATCATAGTAAAAGGTATCACACATATACTGTTGTAGTGCGTGTGTGTGTGTTTTTCTTATAGCGAGTATAATGGGTTATCTGCTGTGTTCACAGACGGGAATCAAATTCCTGTTTTTGGCGTTGTAAATCTGTAGGCTTACCGCTCTTCTAGCGGAGTACTATTGGAGAGTGATTGGCATTATTTTGTAACGAAGGTTTTACTCTTTTATAGCTGCATGTCTGGGGGCTCACAACGCTATAAACCGGGTTTCGATATCTGTGTTGTGCAGAGCACAGATAGCCCAATGTGTATCTTTGTGCTTAATTCCAAACAATCAATCAATTTATAGCTATAACATAAGAAATTCCGATGATCTTAGAAGAATACTGGGGTTTTAATTTGAAAGATCATCGATAGAATGAAAAGTAGGATGATATTTTTAAACAATAATTAGAGAATTTAAATTTGTGGTTTTGAAAATATATATTATTTAAATAATATTAATTATACTATAAAAATTAACATGAATGTAAAAAATTAAAAAGCATAATATATTATGATCTTTGAAATTGTATTCTTCAGCTATATAGTGAAACAAATAATTTGCATTTTAAAAAGAGATAGGACATTATTCATTATTTGTGAAAATCTACAACAGAGATAAATAAATGTCTATGCGAAATATCGCTAAGATTTAGCCGTACCTATTATAATTTTGAGCTATTGGAGAAAGAGAAGGCAACCATAATGGTTATGTCCGGTTCTCTGAACTAAATAATTAGAATAATTGTCACTTATAGACCTACTTTCATCACATTGTAAGTCAGAATATCCGATACGCAGAATTAGAGGCTACAACAGGCCCTGAGTATTTAAAAGTATAGACTTTGAAATACTAAAGTTAAAAAATTCTGACTTTATATTGACGGACGTTTTCAGCTGTAGCTACATGTCTAAATTTAATGTGATGTTTGTTTGTTTTTAGATACACTATAAACAAAATAATTTAGAGCACAAAGTAAGAAGAAATTCAACGTCGTTTAAATCACTAAAATGTTTAGATTCTTGAAGTTTTGTTTTCTGAAATATATACAAAATGTTTTCTAGATTTTTTTGCTATATTAATGTTATTAATAAAAGAAGGAAATTATACTGCTGGCTTCGTAATATAAAATTGGGAAATAAGCAATACTCTTCATTTATAGATTGTATCAAGCAGTAAAGTTATTACATAGATCGTTTTGTTGATGGTTTCTTTAAACTTTTCTAGAAAAATAATTCATTGAAATTTTCACTCACAACTGCTAACTCTGCTCTTAAATAGTCACATCTATTGGCAGTGTAAAGTGAAAGCCGAATCCGTAAAATGGATAGACAAGCAGACACCTAATTGATCACAGCAATGGATATCCCACTTATGAAAGACAGTATTTCATGGACAGATGTAGTATTGAGAGATGGTCATCTACTGTTTGAGTTATTAGTGGCAAAAAAACTGGACCAGTTTAATCAGAGCGAAATGTGAAACATAGGAAGATGCACTTACCTGGTTGATTTGTAAAGTAAAAATCGTTACAAATATTTACTTCTAGCAGCTCTCCCAAACAACATCACAAAAGTGAAAAAAGGTTATGTCCGAAGAACATTGGGAAAATATTTAATAGACATGCAAGTTCATCTGGTAACAACTTATATTTCAGATCACTGTAATACATACAGTTAAAAAGTAGGATACCTGGCTGATAAGGTATAGCCTTTTGCCGATCACAAAAAATATCCAAATGATGTCGGCCGTGATATAGCGTTTAGATCGAGGTCAAACATTGAAATATTTTGCTTGTATTATATTTTAATAATACCAACCAACCTATGAAAAACTGACTATGAATGGTGAATAGTAGCTTAAGTGGGGTTTGATAGTAAGTATAAGATGATTGGTGATTTATGTATCTTTACAGCTATGAATATCTTGCCTTATAAATACCTCTAACAATATGATACACCTTACAACACCCTCTTTGTAGTTTAACACTAGTTATATTGCCTGTCACATAATTGCACACACAATATTACTGCATACGAACATGCGTTTCTTTCGTAATTATATTTTATCAATTATTTTGTTATAATAAGTTTAAATAAACCGAGTGCCCATAATATTGCAACTTCATGTACAATTTGAATATTTTGTATATATAATGACACTACTAGTTTACTAGTATATAATAATGAATAATCTGCTTCTTTCAGATGATTTTTAATCAAATTTATACAGAATCTGTTTGAGTGTATGGATAACTAACCTAAAGTTTCGACTCTTAGGTAATATAGCTGTTTATTTCATATATTAAAGGGTAATTCCACGAACATCGTTATGAAGTATTGTATATGTACGTTATGTTAATTTCTGTATCAAATTATTATAATATCAATGTAGACATGAATCTTATTATTTTAAATCTGTTCAGTTGTCTTTCTGATTGAGTCTCTGTCGTTTTCTTCATAACACTATCTTCAGTCATTTCATTTGGTTCTGTGTTATCTTTTACTTTCCTATTGATTCCATTTTGTTCATCAAATCCCACCTTTTTCTTTAAATCGGTCATATCAATTACTGTTTAACAATTGTCTTATAACAGTTCGAATATCTCATTCTAATTAAACTTCTATCGTTATCTTTATAACGCTATCTTCTTGAATCAATTAAATTGTTTATGTACTTCTTTTTAAGATAGTATTAGCAATTGGTTGTTCATTTTCTACTTTCTGACAATTTAGTTCTTGTATAACGGCTATACCTAGATCAATATGGCGCTGACCAACTCTATTGTTGTCATCTGAGGGCCTTCCTTTATCACGTCTTTATTACTTAGATTAACAAGATCAATAGATAAAGAAATAGATAAATGTTATACTATGTTGAAAAATCTGCATATATTTAATAAATTATAAACAACGTGAACATGAATTATACAGTATAATGCTAAAGTGTTAACTCTACTATAGATATTGAGGAGTTTAGAATGTACTGCATTTGGCTAGTGTAAAGTAAATGCTGACATTAGAATGTTAATGAGTTTGTGATATAATTTATCCTGCCAACAACTGTGTTATAAACAAATGACATCGAATATTATTCATGCAGAGCGACAGATATAATTAGGAAGAGCAATGTCAAAGTATATTCAGCTGTCAAGGCACGAAATGTGATTCTAATTTAATAACTACAGGAATCTGTCAAATGTCATTATCAAATCCTTTGCATACTAGAAACCATGTATTTTCTGTAAATCAAATGAAAATTCGACTTTAACTATGTCGAGAAACATATTAGCAGTGAGAAACCATCCTTGTAAGTCTAAGTTTAGAAGATTGTTTGTCTGGTTAAATTCACAACTGTAGAACCTAGGTAATGATGTAAATGTTTAGACACCAAGTGAGAAGTAACATTCTAATTTGAATTGTTATTGTAGTGAAACATAGGAGCCTATTCTAAATTTAAAACAAATGGAAGATATTTAACTGTTGGTAAACCATACTTAGATATGGCTTATATTTGGCTATTACAAACGCATAAACATTATTTACATACAAGAAAGTAGTTAGTTTGTTTTAGAGGTATAAAGAATTAAACCCCGTACGTCAATGTGATAGTACGAGGGGGAATTAAAGATAATGTAGTTTTATATGTAGGTTATTTTATAACCTGTAAGTAATAATTTCTTAAGAGTTGAAGAAACACTTTCGATCAGTTTGCTGCATTAGCCAATAGTATTGGAAATATATGAGTAAAGAGAAAACTTTGAAAATTCTCAGTCGTTAAACTACACATATCTATAAAATATAAAAGCAAGTTTAATCAGTCTGTCAGTTGGGCTTTATGGAAATCCGGGGAAGGTGACTGAAAACATAATTTTTAGATTAAGGAACTGCACTTATGGAATGACGTTTAATAAAGTTATTTATTCCTCAGAATCCTCAACAGATATTTATCAAATAGTGCTGAAATTAAAGTTTGAAGTGATTTAATAGGAAGTTATGACGATCACTTTGTCACAGGTTGCAGTTTTAAATTATCGTTTATTCTTGATATGCTAAACAAATTTGATCACGACAGTGTGGTACAGGTAATGTTTTTAATTAAAATTAAAACTTACATTTAATAAGAATGTCATAGAGGCACGTAATAATTTGTACATACAGTCTTGCAGTAGTTATTGAAAAGCAGAGAAGGTTGCATAATATCGGATAAACATGTACGATTTCTTATTCTAGTTTCTATAAGTTGTTTTGAAAATTTGTTTGTCAAAGGACACATGGATGCCTGTTTTGTATAAAAGAATGTGGTTTTGTTGTAATATTTTTCGAAATAAATCCATACTTTGTTAAGACAATTTTTCTCTGTTTGGTGTAAAGCCATGCCTCATCACGAGCCAGAGGTTATAGAGCGTTAAATTGTTCGACTGTCCAAAAATGGTATGATGCAAACGGATATTGTCAGTGTACTGTATCCAGGATCCTAAAACGTTTTCAGACTTACAGGAAACGTTGTTTCGGGGAATTTTACTTGTAGGCGCCGAAAACCTACTTTTCAAGATGGCCGTGTTTTAATCAGGTAAACACGTCAAGGTCAAAAGAAATTTTGAAACACCTTACTATAGAAATGGCATGAACACATTCATTTCAGGATATGCAAAAGAACAGTGAATGGGAGGCTGGCAAAACAAGGGTACCTTGCAAGAGGGAATATCTGCAAACCAACAGTAACCTACATTCACCATTGTCACCATGTTACTTGGGCAAAACAACATGCCAACTTACAGTTAGGATATTGGCAACATGTCATATTTTTAGATGACTAAAAATTTCTGGCTTATTAAAGCTGATGGTAGGATTTGTGTTCGTCTTTCACCTGAAGAAGAGATGAGGGAAGACTGTCTTTCCTACATGAAACATACACACACTGTAGATGATGCAGTATATATTTGAGCCGATATTCCTCATGGTGGAAAAACTAATCTTCATATTCTCCATAGAAACGTCAATGGTGTCTCCTACAGTATCACACAGAGGCGGTATTTCTGCCATAAGCTTCTGTTAGGTTTGGCAATAACTGTATTCCAGGATGGCAATGCCACTACCTACGTAGTGTACAGGTATTTCTAAGGATTATCTGGATAAAAAGGACGTTGCAAGATTACCGTAGACAGCAAAGTCTCCAGATTGTAATCCCTCTGAAAACTGTTGGACAAAACTAAGCTGGAAAATTATTAACTATGATCCTGAACTAGCTACTGTAACAAAGTTGCAGCACTTTCTATTGAGAAGTTGGGAAGAAGTTACGATGGATTTCATCTATAACTTCACAAACAGCATGCCACGTCATTTTGCACAGATTATTAGAGTATGGGGAGAACCAATCATGTACAAATACTGAATATTTATTATGAAGTGATGTATGGTTACAGACGTAAACATTTAAAAATAAGATGGTGGTAGTGGTAGTAACTTTTTGATCTTTTCTTCCTGTCGTGGTCTTCTTCAAGGAGTTTTTGATGAAGGAGGAGGTGTAACCAAAAGATCGAAGAGAGTTTTAAACAGAATGGTTACACGACAGAAAGAAGAGATCTTTAGTTACCACCACTACCAACATTTACCTACCATACCTATAGCATTTTAGTAAAAACCTCAAACGCATAGCCAAAATTTTCAACATAGAAGTCCGGTGGAAATTCTACAGTACTTTAAGGGCCATTTTGGTAAAATCAAACAGCGGCCTACCAAAGAGAATCTCAAAAACATCATCTATAAAATTCCGTGTTCCTGCAACAATACAGACATTGGAGAAACGGGAAGAAAACTTGCGACAAAAATAAAAGAACATGAAGATCGTACAAGACTCATGAAAACACAAAATTCAGCCACTGCAGAGCATGCCACATCATGGACACAAAACAAACTTGGAAAAAACTAGAATCATCGACACAGACAAATTCTGAAAGGCAAGAAAAATCAAAGAATCATTTTACATTAACACTATTAAACCTTAACTGAGTAGAGATTCCGGATTAGAGATGAGTAACCTGTGGTTGTCATTGGTTGAATCTACAGAAAATATTTTTCTAATCAGAAACAGTGATAATCCAACCAATCATAACACGCCCTCCACAATCCCCTAGGACACCATACAAGACCGACAACAAACACACAAATTGACTTAAAGACGAAAGGCAGAAGACTTTCAAAACATCGTCCTCTACACTTGTGCCTCCACAACAGATAGTTGTGTCCATTCTACAAAGTTTTATCATGAATACTCTTCCTAAACAATCTATCAAAAAATATCGTAAATAATTTCTGTTTTTTTTTCATGTATGCTATATCACTACTACATACTCTCTTTTAACAAAAATAATGAAACTAGGTAATGTATTTACAAAAGTGTATTATATAATTGCACATCAAGTCCAAGCACTTTATTATGTCTGCAAAAAATAAATTTGATCCTAAAGTGTTTTTTAATGTTTAGTCATCATCCATCTCTGGGTGTGCATAATTTTTACAGTTGATCCATTTGCATGTATTGCATGCAATACTTCACTCAAAACCTTCTTTCTTGTAACTGCAACTTGAAGTTTTACATCCTGTTTTACAATTACACTAAATAATATTCGTAAGAATTTCTGAAGCAGGTGGTTTGATAGTTTATAAACATTCAACTAACACCTGAATGCTTCCATCGACATTTCAGAAGATTTACATTATTATTCCTTTACTCTTGTATCTGCAAATTGACTCTAGACTGTTGTACTTCGACATCAAACACTGATGGAAAAATTCACAAAGCTAGAACTTTCTACAACATTTTCTACAAATTTAGTAACACATACTTTTCCTTGTTACTCTTGTACAGACACAGAAGAGCTAACTTGTCTGGGCCTATTACCTCCTGTTGGCTACTTCATTAGGTTTCTTATTGAATATCAAAGTCGCATGCTTGAATTCTCCACTTTTCATATGTTTTTTCAATACAACATCTATTCTAAATCCCTAAATCATTAGTGTTAGGTCACAGCCTATTATTCCATGGAAAAACAGTATGTCAATAGAAATATTTTCCCCTAACTTTTATTTTGTCTCATGAGTGTTCAAAACTACAGAATTTTTAGATTTAGGTTTTGGCCTTGGTTTCATAAAAATACAAAATTAATCCATTGGCATATAGTGGCACAGTAACATAAGTAAGTCAATGGCATCTCTCACCAAAACCATTTTTTATGGCTGCAAAATCTACAGACGATTACATAATCAACATCATTAGTTGTATGCAGAGTTTCAATGCCAATCATTTGAAGCTTCCAACTTAACAGATTAATAAACGTTTCTTATTGTTTTTATTTGCAAAAAAAAACTTCTTGTCTTTCATAATCTTTTTCTTAATGAATTTAACTTCATTGCCAACATACCCACCAGTACACCATAGATAAGTATTGTCTTTGATACTGGGTCCATCATCATAATCATCAAATAGTGCTGCATATTTGCCATAATTTGACTGTATAATTTCAACATACATGTTACAAAATTGTACTCAGCTGCGGCCTTTTAGCCACAGAAGCCACTGCAAAAAAGCATTCCTTCTATGTATCACATATTGTATTTCATCACCTAGAACACTGTTATCAGGATTTCATATAACTTCCATATCTGCTACAATGGAAGGTTGGTTTATTAGCTTCTCTTAACAGCTATATAGACTCAAGCAAGGCAGAGAGATATGTACAAGGCTCGTAGGAGAAATCAGATGTCAGTTTATCTTCTAGAATAAAACCCATGGTAGGTGAAATTAATCTATAAAATAATGGTTGTGGATCTTGTTTGTTTGTTTTTGAATTTCGCACAAAGCTACTCGAGGGCTATCTGTGCTAGCCGTCCCTAATTTAGCTAGAGGGAAGGCAGCTAGTCATCACCACCCACCGCCAACACTTGGGCTACTCTTTTACCAACGAATAGTGGGATTGACCGTCACATTATAACGCTCCCACGGCTGAAAGGGCGAGCATGTTTGGCGCGAACCTTAGGTTACAAGTCGCACGACTTAACGCGCTTGGCCATGCCGGGCCTGGCTGTGGATCTATCTGGATAGTTTCTCCCTCAGTATTTAATCCAGACTTGTCATTAATCTTAACAACTTGGTCTTTATTCCTAAATATTAAGTCCTTCACAGACTTTTCACTCATTTTGTGGATAATGTTCTTACCAACTTCCTTTCCTGTTGAACATTTACCTACAACTCTACCAAAAATACTTTTCAATTCTTTATCATCACCAAAATCATTACCTTTTTCTAAGTTCAGATGATCTTCATCTTTATGGGGTCAAAATCAAATACTTCCATAATAAACAATGAATATAGTGCCATGTCTACAAGGCTATTATTCCTTATAGCTCAAGCTGCTGATTTACCTGTGAGTATATAACTGACTGCAGTTTCTACAGAGATTGTTTATAGAACTTGATGTAATCCAATTATTTCCCATTATCTGTTCAAAGCAATTCAAAAAGCTCATTTCTGTTTGTTGTCTAGCAAGCCTTTTAACAAACCTACTTAACTCTGTCATGATATAAAAGGACTGTTTAGTGCGGGTATTATTAATTTATTTTTCTTGTGATGAACATGTTTCGACTGTTTAGTTTTATTAATAACGAGAGAGTTAGAAGCAGTTATTTTAAAGTAAATGTTATGACAAGTTTAGTTACGTAACTTAGTAAGAGTTGTATTCTGAGTTTTTAACCCATCAATGCCAAGATGATCAAATGTCACGTGATTTTTTTTAATGTCGAGGATATAGCGAGCATACGGTTAATTGATAAGCAAGAAAACAGTGGAAAAAGAACAGGAAAGTAAACAAACAGACCAAGACAAAACAGACGAAAAACAAAATAAAGTTAAGAGAAGGAGCTCAGTCAAAGAAAAATTAAATGCAAAGTTAATTGTTGTCGGAGTTGAAGGCCTAATGATTAATATAATCCTAAATATTGAAATATAAGAGTGACACAAACGGTACTGAAAGAGATAAGAATAATTTATTTCGTCAAAAAGAGTTCTAAAGTAATTGAACTAGTCTCAGTGGACTTTGACAAGTAAGCAAACAATTCTCGGAAATACAGAGAGAAAAATGAGTAGACAATTTTGAAAGTATGAAATACAACTGTGATAACCCTACGATAAAGTAAGTGAACTATACTCAGATACTCTGGCGATAGTAATAAAGAAAAATAGTTCGGCTTGTCAAATGAAATTCTAAAGCAATTGGATAGTCCTAAATGGACAAGAAGAAAAGAACTACATGGTGTTTATGATATGCTTATGATCTCTATAGTGTAGATAATTTGTTATACATACGTTTAATTATTTCCGAATATAAATATTATTTTGAGAAAAGTGGAGTGACCGCTGTTTGTTGATTTTTTAAATTTATTGTTATCAAGTCACTGCCAACTAATGTAAGATAATTCTTAACCAAAGAACAACAACACACACCTATATATATATATTATTACTACCTGAAAAGTAAGTCTCTTCAAACTCGTTATCAGTTGGGTCACCTAGGATGGTTGAGGGCCTTCCACTACAGTAGTTGGTCAAATGTGATGACTGGAGTTGCAAAGAGTAGTGTTGAATATATGCATGCTTCAATACTTAGATTGAGATTCATCATAGGCATTAAAAAAACAAGAGACTTGCTCGATACGTTCCACTGTTATGTACCATTTGATTTGTACTATTTTATGAGGACTTCACTGATTTGAGTAGCCAAGTTGCTTTCACAGAATGTCTGTTATATGTCTTATCCTCTCAAATCATTTAAAAGTAAGAACCATACTTTATATCAGCAGACTCTTACGAAATGTAGAAGTGTAAATAGACTTTGTCAGTGGCTTGAACTTCTTTGGCTGTCATCAATATTCTTGGTATACTTCTAGACATCTTGGTACCGCATCTAATAACAGCTATGATTGCAATTCCATTAAATGTGCCATGGCCATCTATGGTTGAACAATTTTGGTCAATATTGTTGGCTACGAACTACACGAAGCGACCTGGTTCATATTCAGGGATTTCAGAATTATTACATACAGCTGCACATATCCATATTTTTTAACTACTCCATAAGTGGAAGAAAAGCCAGGATTGCTTATAGTGTCAACCAAAAATATTAATTCAAAATGACTGTAGTGTTGAATACCAAGACCCAACTGTAGCAGTGCTAGAATAGCTTTAGGTCTAACAGCCGACATGATAGTCCATCCCAAAGCAGCTTGTTTCCATATCATATTCTCATCAACAAAAAATCACTGAGAAATGTCCGAAAAAATTCTGGAACATAATAAATTACCTTCTCTGGTGTATTGGTGTCTCAAATGATAGATACATATTTAATGTTAATGGCATATATTAATGTATCCAGATGATGGATAGATATTTGATGTTTATGACTACACTTTCTATCACTTTTTTAATCAGTTTTGCTGCTTTATCACTTATCTTCATGTTCTTTTTGTGGATCATCACACCTGGGAAGAGAATAATTCATCACCATCATCACTTAGATAGTCACTCATCGTTGTAATAATATTATTGACAGTTATTTGCTCTTCATCACATCCTTCAAGATACTGAACAATATTCACAAAAGCAATCTCATTTGCAACATTCTTTGACATGCCTCTTTTCTTTGTGGGTGCTTTTCTCCCTACACCTGAAATGTCCCTTCCTCTTCAAACTTAATGCTACAAGAATGATGATAACTTACATCTGATACATCATGAGAATATTCAATCCTGCCTATTACTATTTCTCCCTAGTTGTTATTTGTTTTACCGTTTTCATAGATCTCATTTTTAGATTCAACTGTTTCGACTGTATAAAACTCTTTGTAACACTTTTGTTTTCTTATTTCAGTTACGGATTTGCCACAAAACATAGAATCTTCACTATTCCTCTTAAATGCAAAGTGCTCCAGTTATTACTCGTCTCATTGTATTTTCTCTTTAAAGCTACTCTTTTTCAGGTCCGTGAAAAAACGATGACATTCCTTGTGCACCTTTTTCCTAAGACATACACATTTACGTCACTATCATCATGTTTATTTGCAGCCTTCAAAATTCTTTGAACACCTTTTTCTGTCAATATTACTGTATCCTTAACATAAACAGGGTGGTTACAAACTCTCCAGGTGCTCTCCATCTCTTATTTCATTTTCTCACCTGCATGAACAAATTTTCTTGCCTTTATTTAACATGTTAGTATGCTGAGAAAGTATAGAATAAAATTCAGTAATTTTAGTAGTAGCAGGATAGAAACGATCCCAGGCATTGCTTACTGTTGTCAAAACCAAGGGTCAAAAATTGTCTGCTCAGTGAGGAAGACTAAAGCGCCATCTGATCACGAAAGAAACATTCAAATACTCCAATGTCAAATATAGTTTAATAATTTATACTCAAAATATTACTATTTTAATTTTACGCATGAGAAAAGTATTATTTATACATTTAAAGCATCGGTTCTTATATACGTTCACTATTTAGATTCTTTGGCCTCTTAGAGCCTAACCTTTTATACATTTCTTAAATATTCTTACATCAATCAAAAGACAAGTGCGTCAGTTTTGTGATGATATATATATATATTATAATTTGCTTTAATTATTGTTCATCTATACCAAATTAACTTACTCAACCCTCTACGTGTCACGTTCCCAAACAGCATACAGGGAAATTTTTTAAACGTATGACATCAAGTATGCTCTTTCATGACCGTGTAAAATAATGAAGTTTATTTAGGCCAACGTGGCCTTATCGTCCTAACACAAGTGTCAAAGTAGACTAAACATGGAATTCCCTAAAGATGGTAACAATCGCATGTCCTCTTTTCGGGTGTAGAGCCAGATAAGTGTGCTGCGAGCTTAACATTATTCTCCTAGTGTGCCGTAAGCACTATAGGTTTGAGACCCACTGCACTAGAATCTGTTGAATATCGCATGAAGACTGTTTTGTTACGAACGTCCAACGCTGAATTTTGTTTTCCCTTCTTATCTCTCTGGGATAGGCTCATATTGATATAAACATAACAAATTGCTAGTTATTACTAAAATAAATAACAGAAATTTCGAACCAGTTCTTTTTGATAACATATTACTCTAGTCATTTACTTCTCTCGGCTTATTCATTCACATGTCTTCTGATTTTCTCTTTTCGCTGAACTCTTGTCCTTTATTCTTTTTTCTCACACCGTGCTGAACAGGTCTCTTTCTTTCTGCCCTGAAACATCAGTTTTCTGAAGGTTTCATAATCTCCTAGAAGTGAAACAATAAAGGCAGCCTCTGACTATATTCATTTCTAAAGACTTAAAATACCGCAATCCCCTAATCTTTAAAAAACTACCAAAATTTGGCTGTTTTCTATTATCCTTCAATTCCAACCAATGTACCTAACCTAACACCACCTTCATAAGAAGGTATGGTGTAACCTGGTGGTTATGGTGTTTGACTCGCAATCTGCAGGTTGTGCTATCGAAAACCCTGAAAAAATGCCCTCCCTTTCAGCCTTGGTGTATTGTGACGCGATAGTATACATCACTATTTGTTGGTAAAAAATTGCCCAAAGCATGCAATGAATGTTATTAGCTAGTTCAATTCTCTCTATTTTATGACATCCAAATTGGGGTTGGTAAGCAGTGATAGCCCTTGAGTAGTTTTGCGAGAAAATTTGATAAAAAAATAAAAAAATAATATTTTACAATAATAATCTGATTCTGACAAAAATTACTAACTGTTTTTATTTCAACATTGATATAGATGTTATTATATATACGACATCAGAATTACAGACCGAAATTTTCCCAATATTCTCCATAATTGGAAACACTGAGCAAATCAAGAAGTCTGAAGAAATCTATTGAAAACGATAATGATACGAACAAACCACACAATAATCGTTTTTATAGATTTGTTGTTAAACATAAAACTGAACAATGACAAATTGTGCTGTTATCACCGTAAGTATCGAGCCCTGAATTTAATATACAATAGAGTGCATTATTTTACCTATTTAGGTATAACTGTTAACATTCTAAAGACAAATAAAGATAGTAGAATACCAAACACCCATACTGCTTTATTTGTATAAATATTTCAAAATAACTTTACGTCGTTATTTAGTGATAAAAAACTTAACATTTCTTTAAAAAACGCATCATTTTAATTTCAATCATTTTCTTACAAAAACAGAAACTTCCTCTGTTTATCTTGAATAATATTTTTTTTCTATGGTGCCTAATTATATCCTCGAGAAACTGCAAAATGACTGCAAGAAAAAACGCTCACTAATAAAGTACAAACTTGATTGTTTTTAAAACTCATTTTGATCCTAACATTACTTTATCTTGTCTTGTGACAAAGGTTATAAGAGACTTCCATTTATCTTAGTATCTCTGTCGAAATACCTCTCAGCAAAGTTAGTGAAGGATCAATATATGTAAACAGCGTAAGGGAAGGGATAATGAGATCTTTCCAGCAAACTGAAGAAGAAAAGATTACCGGCTAGCAGCTTGAAGACAACAGCTGTTTGATAAGTTACAATTTCCTTGCTTTCCACCAACATATTTAGTAGCTAAGAGGCATTCTAGTAGAATACCTTTAAAGAAATAATATTTCTTTTCAAATACTAGTCGCCGGAGAGTTATTTCTTATCAAGGGGAATCTGAACATTTAAAGACTTTGATTATCTTAGCTATCACTCTGTTGTATTTTATCTTCATACGGATTTATGAGACTAACTTTGATCTTTTTTAAGTTTTAAGTTTCAAGTCTCTCTTCTTGGTCTAACTTTCAAAACTTCTGTACTATGTGTTTTATCTAATCTAATTCCTAAATGCAAGTTTTTTTTTGTTTCATTTCCATTTTAATACTGAATATGCACTCCCACAAAGAATGATAGCTTTTCTTGTTGTTTTATTACAAACCTCATTATAATTTATTTTCATTGTCCTAGGCGACATAAAGGAGTAACTGACATCAATTACTGAATAAATGTTCCAGAATAAGCAAGAAGACCAGCTTTTACTAGATAGCATAAAAGATTAATTTTCATGAAACTACTTTTTTGCAAATTTCTTAAATGCTCAGTTTTCATTCTTTGCATTTTTACTTCAGTACAGTTTCACGTTATTAGTTTCACACTTCAATGATGTAAAACATATAATAACAAATACAATACCTATCTTACAGTGAAAGACAATGCTTTAATATGTTTTTGCGTCAGTATCATTTCTTTATTATTTTATTTATCACATATATATTTCTTTATTTATTGGTAAACGATTTATGAACACGTATTTAAATTTCATTCAAAGTGTCTTTCCTCATCCACCCAGTTGTGCTATTGTTTGTTTGTTTTTTTATAATTTCGCGCAAAGCTACACGAGGGCTATCTGCTCCAGCCGCCCCTAATTTAGCAGTGTAAGACTAGAGAAAGGCAGCTAGTCATTACCACCCACCGCTAACTCTTGGGCTACTCTTTTACCAACGAACAGTGGGATTGATCGTGACATTATAACGCCCTCGGCTGAAAGGGTGAGCATGTTTGGTGCGACGGGTAATCGAACCCGCGACCCTCGGATTACGAGTAGAACGCCTTAATTCACCTGGCCATGTTGGGCCTCAACTGAGCTATTAATAAACTATTTTATTTATATTTTTAGGTATATGTTACCCTACAAATTCTCAGTTTTGATATTTATTTACTGTTCTATAGTTAAAATAGATGATAATATATAACGTCGGAGTTTTTTCTTTTTGTTTTAGCTTTTCTTTTTACTTACTTGTTTGTCTTAGAGCAAAGCCATATTGGGCATCTACTGTGTCCACCGCTGGGAATTGAGCCCCTGATTATGGCTTTGTAAGTCCGTAAATTTCCCACTTTCCCACAAGAGGGCTTCTTTTTTATAGTTATATAGATATGTGTTATTCTAAAAACTCTCAGTTTTTGCGATTCCCTTCCATGCCTTATAGTTGCATGGATTACGTTGGAGGCAGTACTTGAACGTGAGAGCAATAACATGAAATCAACCAATGAACTCCATATTGGTAAAACTTATAAATAATAATATAAGCTCAATACAAATTCTGTTTATTTTTCTGTCCAGTAAATTATTGTTTTATTAGTATATATGCAAAAACGGCTTGTTTGGGTTGAGAAAATATTCTACATAGAAGAGCGAACAACGTTTCGACCTTCTTCGGTCATCGTCAGGTTCACCGAAGAAGGTCGAAACGTTGTTCGCTCTTCTATGTAAAATATTTTCTCAACCCAAACGAGCCGTTTTTGCATATATATTTCTCAACAAGTGAGTTTCTCAACATCACTGATTACTGTTTTATTAGTGTTTTTAATAGTAAAATAAAAATAAAAATGTGTGTCTTTATTCTATCTTCAATTCAAAAAGGGATATAACTTGAACAGGATGTTTCTGTTTAATTTTTCGTTTGGTTTCGACTTATGTGATATGTGTTATCACCTAAACTTAACCCAGCTAAGAAACAAGTTGTTTTGCGTTTTTTGATTGTTGTTTGTTTTGTTTCTGCTATTTTAGTTTCTGTAAGTCTTTGCACAATTAATCATTTACGCCATCTAAATATTCGAGAAATGTCTGTATCAGTTATCCATAGGTGTCAATATATTTTCTCAATAACATCATATCTACATAATATCTGGATTTCCTCATAAATACATTTGCCGTATTTTATTACAAAGTTTGAATTTATTGTCAACTACGAAGAAAACCATATGAACGACTGTACAGAACAACAAGATTTTAATTAAAAGTAAAATTTTTAGTTGCGTTAATTTTCTTCAAACCTGAAAAGAGTGATTAAACAAAAAATAAAATTCTCCAGTAAATTCTTACATCTTAGCAATGTCATTCAGTAAGACATTTCAAAACAAAGAAAAGTAAAATAAAACATTGATGGATGTCAACATTACAATAGACCTAATATTCGTAGATACTGGAGTAACCGTTAATAGAAAGAATACCCAATGGGCTTGTGAAGAAAATCCTGAAAATATGAATATTGTATTTTGCTTATACTACCCTCAAGCTGATACCCAACTTTGTCTTTGTTTTTTTTATTAAGAGAGGAAACTCTTTGTCATTGACTGTACTACACTTCTTTTTGATTAATCAGAACAGTTACTCAAATGGCTGACCATTTATCAAAAGACGTCTCAGTTCTTCATCTCGTATTCTTTCTCCATTTCCACAGCTATTTCTTTTTCTTTCGCGGCTCAATTTTACCATTGGTCTTTCACTGCCTAAAATGTCTCGATAAGAAAATCTAGAGAAGAGAGAGCAACGTTATCAACTAACAATGGTTGTATATTACCCTTTGTGTTCATTGAAACTGCAGTATGCATGTTATTAATCTCTCTTGTTCAATAAAAGGTCGTATTTTTAGTTACTTTGAAAAAAATCTTTTATTTGTGCAAGTGTTTCATCGTGAAGTATCAAACTTGGAAATACTATCTTTTCAAATTCTTCGAAATATAAAACACATAACCATAAAATATTAAAATGTTTTGTAAGTCACAGAGAGTCAGAAAAAATAATACTGTTGGAAAATTATCATATCTAATAGAAAATTGAATAATTCTAAAACTTTAAATCGATCGTGATATTTTAAAGCATTGCCGATATCATGAAGCAAGTATTAAAAAACGCCACCATACATTTAAAAAGCTGGTTCGATTTGTCTTCTTACAGGAATATATGAGAAACTCATCAAATAATATTCAAACCAAGATGATGATTAAAAATGCACACAACAGAACTCTTATACCTCAAAAATATTCTGCAATTTGTTAATTTAAATTTTATATTTTTAATCTGTTATATAAAACTCCAAATTTTCCTCTGATGGTATTTAGTGTTTTTTAAATTTCCGACAAATGACAAAAAAATTCAAACAAAACCTGATTCCCATATCTTTAGAACACATTGAGATAATATATAATTTCAGCAAAAACTGGTTTTTATATGTAATTCAACTGCAATAACAGAATTATCATCATTGGTTCAATCATGCTGTTTACTGAAAGTAAACGTGCATATTTATTACAACATATGCGCACACACATCGTATATTTGTTGTTGTTGTTTCGAATGAAGCACAAGGCTACACAATGAGTTTCTAGCGTTGTCATTTTATCACCGGGCTCGTGTATATTTGAGATACATGCGAAAAACAACTCGTAATTTTTGCATCACAATAACATAGTTAACCATTTCAATATATAAGAAAATAAGACATGAGCTAAAACACTTACAAACAAACTTTTGTTTTTCAAAACATCTATAATTATAACAAATTTAAAGACGAAGAACAGTAATAGAAGTATTAAATTGTTACAGTGTTTTCAATCCGAACAGCACCTTTTGTGACACAAGTGATAAGCAAACATGCCAGAGACCCCGAGAGCAGGAATAGCCCTCCTTCATTTAGAAATTCTGTACAGCGATAAGTCAGTCATCCACTAGTATCTTTTAAAGTCAGACATAGCATAACCAAGTGATTAGGACGCTTAACTCACAATCTGAGGGTCACACCAAATATGCTCGCTCTTTTAGCTGTGGGAGCGTTACATGTGCGGACAATCTCACTGTTCGTTGGTAAAAGAGTAGCTCAAAAGTTGACGATGGGTGGTGATGATTAGCTGCTTTTCCTCTTATATTTCACTACTAAATTACGAAAGACAAGCTCCCGTGTAGCTTCGTACGAAATTCAAAATAAAACGAACCAATCTCTAAACTATTGCTTAGAAAGCACGTGTTATTCTTAATGTTTCATATAACATTTTCATTCTACGCTCCGTTTGAAACTCCATATATTTAAAGATATAGTAATATACAAAAAATAAATTATACTATTATATGAACATTGCTTTTGTCACTCTGAAATCAATTTACTACAAAAACAACCTCTCAAAAATTTAAACCCTACATTTCGGACAATAAACAATGTTTAATATTTAAAACTTAGTAAACATATACTCAAAGATTCGCAGAGAAAATATTGATTTGACATCGTTTTTGCAAGATAACTATGATAATGACAACCATTTTCACTATTCAACCAGAAAGACCAGACCAAGATAGCTCTTAGTGGCTTTGCAGGAAAATATGGAAAAGTTATAAAGGAAAAGAAAGCAAATGAACTTCCAGTAAGGTTTCAGCGAGGTTTATGATATGTGTAAATCTGAGTGCGTCTTCAACTTTTCTTTCTGAGGCGTTCAACTTACAATCTACAAATCGTGGATTCAAAAACTAGTCACCAAACATGCTCGTCCTTTCAGCCAAAGGAACTTGTAACGTGACTGTCAATCCAACTACTCGTTGGTAAAAGAGTAGTCAAAGAATTGGCGGTAAATAGTATTGACAAGCTGTCTTTCTTCCAGTTTATCATTATTAGATTAGAGATAAATAACGCAGATTCATCGCTAAATTAGAGCAAATAACGCAGATTAGCCCTCGTATGGCCTTACACAAATTCCAATCAAACCAAACCAATGAAACTTGTTAAGAATAAATTATACCCTTCAGATAACATGTGGTTCGATCACCTTTTTTAATACAATACCTTTATTTTCAGTATGTAATCTACTTCTTTGTTTGTATTTAAGCGCAGAGATACACACAACAGATGATACCCATGGTGTACAGAGCTCAGAGAGCCCTTTGTGTAGCTTTATACATAATACCAAAACAAACAAACATACGCATAGTGGTTTATATAATGGTCCACTTATGACATGCTATAATCTTGCTACAGTCCACCACAATTGCCTAATTGGTGATTACTAAAGTGCGCCGACTTATATCTTAATCAGAGTTTATCTTCTGTGTAATTATTCTATAATGGTTACAGAAAGGATACTCGTGAACAAATCCCATAACATATATCAACCCACATAGTTATAGGTGGCTGTTCGACATTAATGGGCAAGCAAAGTAACTGCATGTGTTACCTTCCCGTTGCCTGATATCCATTTGAAACCAAACTTGGCTTCATGTGATATACTTTACATACCTATAAATATAAAATAATGTACCTTTATTCATTAACATGTTGAAAATCTCTGTGTATATATTAACATAACATAATGTTCTGGGACAGACAACATAAAATTTATTGGTTCATCTCGGCTGTCCCATTCTTTAAATTAAATTTAAACTATTAATAATTATATTTTAAAAGCAATAATAAATAAACAATCTTAAAGCCAACTCTTATCATTTATATATTTATTAAGCTTTTTTAAACTCACATTTTACTGTCTTCACAACATCCAAAAGTAGGCAATTTCCGAGGCAAATCATCATGTTAGGAAAATATAACTGTCTCAGCTTAAGATGACTCATATCTTGCCAAAATTTATATTTGTGTCTCCTAGCCCTACTATCCCCACTGTTAAATATAAAAAAGATGATTTATCAACATTATCAATTTCATCTACAATGTTTAACGCTTCAATCAGATTCCCTCTAACACTTCATAACAGAGAAAACAATTTCAGATAATTATTGTGGTATGATAATCTTTCCATTCTAGTAACCTTCCTCTGAACCTTTTTGAACAGTTCAATGGTCTCCTAAAGTGAGGAGCCCAAGATTGGGCATAATACTTCAGCTGTAACCTAACCAATGACCTGTACAATGAAATTATATTCTACGAAGACATTGTATAACAGCAGCTGAGAAGAACTACTCACGCGTGATCAGCGAAGAGCTAACAAGTTCCCTATTAATGACCGGCATGGCCAGGTTGTTAAGGTGTTCGACTCATAATCTGAGGGTCACAGCTCGCATCCTTCTCACACTAAACATACTCGCCTTTTCAGCCGTGGGCGCGCTATAATGTTACGGTTAAACACACTATTTGTCGGTACAAGAGTAGCCCAAGAGCTGTCGGTGGTTGGTAATGACTAGCTACATTCCCTCTAGTCTTACATTGCTAAATTATGGACGGCTAGCGAAGATAGTCTTCGTGCAGCTTTGCGCGTAATTCATAAACAAACTTTCCTGACAATCTTAAAGTTACACATATAATTATACTTATAATTCAAATTATGATAACCTACATGTATTATTTTGCATTTACTATAATCAAAATCATTTTGCCCAACTTATTAAGTGATTTAAATCCTTTTGTAAAGCAGTAATATCTTCTCCACAACCAGCAACACCTAATAACTTCATATTATCTGCATATTTAAGTAGATTATTGACTATTTCTTGGTCATTGTCATTGATGTAACTCAAAAAGAGCCCTAAAGTGCCTCACTTATAACACTAACCTATTTGATTGAACTCAATTTATAACAATCTTCCGCTTTCTTCCATATAACACTCTTCTTTCAATTTGCTAAATTATCTCCCACATTTTTTATACAACTCAGTTTATTAAGACCATAACAGATAAGCCTAAATGACTCCTTCAGAACAATAAAATCAACAAAGAAACCTTTCAATATTTCATACCCAGACAAGTATTTCCTATATTTTATCTCTTACCCAAAATACACAAACCAAAGAATCCTGGCTGACCCGTAATTTCTAACATAAACATGGCTACTGAAAAGCTGTCCAATTTTGTTGACCAACACATATAATGTATTCCCCGTATCCGCCCTCCTTACATAAAGGATACTATTCACCTTCTAACCATCATAGAAAGTATTAATACTGACGAACAGTTACCACCCAGTAGTCTTCTTTGCACTATAAATGTTTCTTTACTTTACAAGAAACATTCCACATGACGAAGGACAAGAAACTCTATACACTGCATTAAACCTCTCTAACCCATCAGAATCTCAAACAGTAACTATTCTTGCCATCCTGGTTTTTATTCTTAACAACTTCGAATTTAATAACGAGCAATACTTTCAGCTTAACGTGTGGACCAAATTGTCTCCCAGTTATGCCAACATTTTTATTGATTATGTTGAAAACCAGCTTTTACAACTCAGTCCTGTAAAAACCTATACATGGAAACGTTACATAGACGACATTTTTTTTTTTCATTTGGATAGACGGTCTTAAATCATTTATAGAATTTATCACACATATAAACTCCTTTCACAAAGCAATAAAGTTCCACAGATGATTACTCACCTACAAAGATTGACTTTCTTGACGTCACAGTTTTTAAAAAAACAACAGAATTTCACACATTGGCTTGTACAAAAACAACTACAGTCAAACCTCAATGCCTTAACTATAAAAACTATCACCCCTCTCACACTAAACGAAATATTACCTATAGTTAAGCTCTTAGAATAAAGAAAATATGCTCAGATAAAACAGACTAAAGAAAACACACTAAGGATCTAAAGCAACTCATATTATAAAGAGGATATAAAGATATCGAAATTGATAAAAGAATTGAAAAGTCCAACAACATTCAGCAGAGAAAAACATCCTAAATTAAAATAATATCCAACTGTCAAGTAAAATTATTATTACTACCTATCGGTTTAAACTCAGAAACGTTTCACGAATTCAGGAGAAAAAATTCATCTCCTATAGCTTAATAATCGTCTTAAACGGATATTTCTTGAAGTTCCCGTTTTCTTCTTCTGACAAAGCAGAAGTATAAAAGATATCCTTGTTCAAACAAAAGTAAATTACATCCAACCCAAAAATGGTTGGTGTTCATGTAATAAAGTCTGTTGTCAAACCTGAAATTTCATAAAAACCACTGACTTGTCTTCTGACAAAGAAACATTAAAATATATAAAAAATCACTTGTGAAACATAAAACACTATTTATCTTATACAGTGTAAAAATGTAAATATCAATATGTAGGGCATACACAGACAACTTTAACCAACCTGATCATTCCATAAATGATGTTACTCTAATTGGTATTGAAACAGGATTCAAAACTAAAGCTAATAGAGGTATAAAAAAAGCTTATTAGATTACTAATATAAACATTGTTCAACGTTTCGAAATTAATCTAGATCCAGGAATCAGTTATCTCTGTTCATTGGTTTCATTTCTGTTAGAAAAATAATTTTATTCATTATTATTTTTTTTATGAAAGCTGAATTTCCTAAAACTTGCCACTTGTTTAAAATAAATGTTCATACCTGTTTTTATAAATTGATTAGTATTACATATCTTTTTCAATCAGTCTCCAGGTGTCACCTTTGTTTTATTTAAACACATAAGTGTAGTTTTAAATATACACACATTTAGCCATTTTAAACTAAATTATCCCCGACATGTTTTTATATACACTCTCGCTATCGGTTAAATTGCACCAGAAATAAGAGGTTTACAATACTACATAAAGAAATGAACATTTCATGGAAAACACGATAACTTTCATGATGTCAATGTATCCCAGAACAACTGGTATGGGTATTAACACTTTTATTTCAAGTAAGTTTCTCATCATCAAGAATTACTTCATGATGTCACTAAACTTCCTTTATATATATCTCACTCATTCGATTACACTAGCACTCCAAATTTGCCTCTGAAAAAGAAGGGTCCACCTTTCCAAAGTACTCATGTTATAGGGATTTTATTTAATTTCTAAGTGCATCATAGATTAGAATAGGTCCTCCCCTATATTTAGAACTTAGGCCAATAAATAAATAAAGAGAGGCATTTAAAATGAACTTGGATAGTATGTTTGGAAAACAAAAACAGTTTCTACTAATCTCATATACACTGCTGGCCAAAATCTTAAGGTCAATTAACATAAAGCAAAAATATGCATTTTGCGTTGTTAGACTCAACCACTTATTTGAGTAGAGCTTCGAAAGATGAAAATAAAAAAGGCAAAATAAAAATAAAAATGTGAAATTAGGGAAAATGTGAACACTATGAAATTAGCCTAAATACTAGCTGGTCAAAAGTTTAAGATCATACTGAAACGAAGCGTTAATCAATAAACACGTAACGAAATTTTAGTCATTTGTGTTCAAACATTAGCGTTGTCAACATTTCCCACTGACATTTCCTGTGTTGCATTGGATAAAAACATGGCAAAGGCTAAAAAGTTGACAGAGTTTGAACATGGCAGAATTGTCTAGCTGCAAAAGCAAGATCTCTCTCAACGTACCATCGCTGGTAAGATTGGGCGTAGTAAATCTGCTGTTGCAAATTTCTTAAAAGACCCTGAGGGATATGGAACGAAAAGTTCAAGTAGTCGACCTTAGAAAATTTCGCTGGGGTTAAGCAGGAGGATTCCACAGGTTGTTCAGCAAGACACCAGCTGATCGTCAAACCAGATTAAGGACCTTACGAACGTCTTCAAAGGCCACGCCTCCTTCCTCACCATGAAACAGCTCGGTTAAACTTTGCTGAGAAGCACCAAACATAGGACGTAGACAAGTGGAAAAAGGTTTTGTTCTCTGGTGAGAAAACATTTAACCTGGATGGTTCAGATGGCTTCCAACATTACTGGCATGATAAGGATATCCCACCGGAGACATTTTCTACACGACACAGTGGAAGAGGTTCCATCGTGATCTGGGATGCTTTCTCCTTCCGTGAAACAATGAAACTTCAGGTTATACAGGAGCGTCAACTAGCAGCTGGCTACATTGGCATGTTGGAGAGAGCATATTTATTGACTGAAGCCCCTCGCTTGTATGGAAATGACTGGATCTTTCAGCAGGACAACGCTGGAATCCACAATGCCCGCAGTAAAAGGACTTTTACATGGCGAATAACGAGATTCTTTTGGATCATCCAGCGTGTTCGCCTGAACTGAACCCCATTGAAAATGTTTGGGGTGGATGGCAAGGGAAGTCTATAGAAATGGACGTCAATTCCAAACAGTCTATGATCTTCGTGAAGCTATCTTCACCACTTGGAATAACATTTCAGCCTTCTGCAAACGCTTATATCGGCTATACCAAAGCAAATGTTTGAAGCTAATCGCAATGACGGCCGTGCAACTCTCTACTGAGACCTCTTGTTGGGCATTTCTTACTCTGTTTAGGACTTCTTTTTGGTATGGTCTTAAACTTTTTAACAGCTAGTATTTAAGCTAATTTTATAGTGTTCACATTTTCTCTATTAAATGCTGAAAAAGGTTTTTATTTTTATTTTTCCTTTTCTTATTTTCATATTTCGAAGCTCTGCTCAAATAAGTTGTTGAGTCTAACAACGCAAAGTGCATATTTTTTCTTTATGTTCATTGGCCTTAAGATTTTGGCCAGCAGTGTGTTACCAGAATGGTGAATGAGAAACGTATGAAGAATGAGGAGCTGAGACAAAATCAGATAGAACAGTCAACACTACAACAGAATCCTGAAGATTTTTTAGGAGTCTTGGAAGTCAGTAAAGTATACTAATAATGTTTGAAGACTGAATTCTGGTATTAAAGTTAATACACAACATAACAACGACATTTCAGCCTTTTCTCAAGTACTGACGATGTTTCAGCTATGCACTGTAGAAATTACACTATATATCACAAATTTTGCACCTGGATAGTATGTGTTATTTCTTAATTGCTTATATTGTAAAAATACAGAAAATGGTCATTATTCCCTTTACACTTTGTTTTCGTGACCTGGATAATGAAATTTAGAAATTAACCTATTTTCTGTGTAAAAACGGGAAAATTTGCACATTTTCATTTACATAAGATCTAAGTAAAACAACATATGAATCAAGATTTACATGTATTTATACTAAAGTTATACAAAAGTGAACAAAAATATTTAGAAGTGAGCAGTTTTTCAAGATTTACGACTGTAATCTAAATCACTTTCACGTATGAGCCCCCAAATATAGTCTTCCATCATGTTTTCGTCATACGCTTCCAGGTCACACAAGCAAAGTTTGAAGAGAAAAACAGGTCTTTTCCATTTACTTTAGGCATAAGCAACTGGAAAATAACACTTTCTGCCCAGGAACAAGAAAAAGTAAAAATTTTGTTATATAGTGTTATTGTAGCTATTACCTTCATGGACCACCATTCTACAGAAGTACATTAGCTCCCATTTCTTGAAAGGATGGTAAAAAAAAGTCTCAAGTTTTTTACATGAGCATGTCATCTCATGAAATGTCAGGACTCAGGGACAATGAGTATAGTCTGACGTGAAATTTAAATAACACTTTCCAGACTTAGCATACGCTAATAAGTCAATTTTAATTCTAACTATATTTTTCCCAAACATATAAATGAAAATGATATCTTTGGATTTAATTATGCTTGTTCAGTTTATTCTGCACTTTCTTTTCTTTTATACTGGCTCTTGAGCTTGTATTTAATTATTTCTTCCAAAGAATGATTGGTAAGAACATTGTATCTACAAAAAAAAATGGATTTTGAAATCAATTTCAGTTTGATGAGGTCAGCGGAAACAAAAATGAGAAAACTTTAACTTTTGTCGATATTCAATATAAAAAAAATGTTTTGCATATTACCATGTTTGACCATTCTACTAATATAGCAATTTTTATATAGATCGTGGTTTTGTTCGAATATTTTATTTCTACGGTACTATTTAATGAAGAAATCCAAACAAATTAACCTACTATTGAAAATAACAAAATAAAAATAAAAACAGAATATCCTCACTATGTACTGGAACACTAAATCCATGGTATTCGGTATGTGTTCCAGCAGTTTGTTTGTTTGCTTGTTTTAGAATTTCGCGCAAAGCTACACGAGGACTATCTGCGCTAGCCGTCCCTAATTTAGCAGTTTAAGACTAGAAAGAAGGCAGGTAGTCATCACCACCCACCGCCAACTCGTGGTCTACTCTTTTACCAACAAATAGTAGAATTGACCGTCACATTATAACGCTCCCACGGCTGAAAAGGCGAGTTTGTTTGGTGTGACGGGGATTCGAACCCGCGACACTCAGATTACGAGTCGCGTTTCTTAATCACGTGGCCATGCGGAGCCCCAGCAGTTTGTAACAGTAAAACATATCTATACAGTAATTCATGAGCAACAAAGTTGAGAATGAATTGAAATGTGAGATTAAAAGTTCAAAAGTCAAAAACCAATGCAAGCATAATTAAGTAAAATAGTTTATTACAATGCACGTTGTATTTGAGGTGAATTTTCACAATTAAAGGACTGTTTTCATTTATAAGATGTTGTGTTATTCGTTTCGCATGTCCTGTTTGTTTTGTGTTTTGCCCAAAACTACACGAGGGCTATCTTTGCTAGCCGTTCTTAATTTAACAGCGTAAGACTAGAGAGAAGGCTTTAGTCACACCCATCGACCGCCAACTCTTGGGCTACTCTTTCACGAACAAATAATGGACCACACCATTTTTAACACCCTCACGGCTGAAATAGAAAGCATGCTTAGTGTGATGGGGATTAAAACCTACAACCTGCAGAAAACGATTCGAGCGTCCTAATCACCTGGTTGTGCTAGGCACGTGGTCCTAATCACCTGGCTATGCTAGGCACGTGGCCAATTCTACATCGAAAATATTGAGCAGCCCTTGTCATAATAGTTCAACCTCGAACCTTATCCAACTTTGTTGTGTATCAGACTTCCAATTAACATAACTACTTTGGCCATTTAACATAAACTTATTTTAAAGAAATGATAAGAAGCTAAAATGACTGGAAGAGGGTCATATTCTCATTGTTCTTAGCATCCTAATTTATTAGAACATATACAGCTGTCTACTGGATCGTATAACAGATAAACTGTAATTCTGTGGAAACATCATCCAGTGATGACCATACAGGGATATAACATAAATACATGTTGAGGAATAGGTTACAGTGAGTTCAAATTAATTTTCAGTCGAAATATTTTACAAATGATGTTATGCCATTTTGCAACACGTATTTAATGCAATTCACAAAGACAAATTGAAAAGACGCTCAAACTTACATTTCTCCACAGCTCAGAGGAGCCTCGCCTGTAAGGAATTCATTTATCAGTGCTTTTAAATTGTTCTGCTTGTAAGAAATATATATCTTTATTCGTTAAGAAACATATAATTCTCAACAAACGTTACTCAAGTAATTTTTTCTGCTTTTCTCTGACTTTATTAGTGTAGCCTCGCGTTGTCACTGTCTAACGTGATGTGAATTACTATTAATGAATAAATATTAATGAAGCTCAGCTTTTAAAATACCTACAGTCAAAAATTGAATACTACTCTAAAGAAATGTTTCTAAAATATTTATTCTCTACGGAGTGAATAAAGTGGCTTTACGAAAAAATGTTCATAATCTACGAACAAAAGCTACATAATACAAAGGGAAGTCTAAAGATTTTGTAACAAACCACACAGCTGGAGATCCTTTATAGCTATATTAGAAGTGCTTATCTAAAAATAATTTGGCGTTAAGTTTGTTTGAAATCTACAGAACTTATGTCATGCGTAAATTCATAAGATAAACCTACATATGTTGAGAACTTATGAGTGTGTAATAGAAGAAGGCAGAGTTTGCCGATGACCACTAAAATGTATCGAATATTATTGTTAAATTTATTCTACTAAAATAATACATATAAATGATATAACTTACAATTTATTGAAAAGAGAGTATATTTGTTATATCTAATTTTATTTTGACATAGAATATTGTTATTGAATTTCGCAGAAGTAAAAAAGGTAGGGAAGCTAGTCAGCACCACTCACCACCAACTCTTGGACTTCTCTTTGCCAACGAATATTGAGATTGATTGTCATATTATAGCATTTCCAAGGCTTAAAGACGAACATGATCGGGAACGGGAATCAACATTGAGGTATCGAGTCAAATGTTCTAACCATCAATCAGGTATCGAGCCAAACGTTCTAACCACCAATCAGGTATCGAGTCAAATGTTCTAACCACCAATCCGTGTGATTCCTATGATAATCTTAGTAGAAATATTGTCAAGTTGTCTGATTTGGCACCATTTTGAAAAATCGGGTTCTAGATCATCAGTAACCTTTTGCCGATTTTCACTGTGTTGTTTATAGTTCCTAACCAGAAGTAGGAACTATTGGAATTGGAAAAATAAATTATAAAGAAAGTATGTTGGTTGACATAAATCAAGTTCATTTTATAAGATATATAAACTGGAAATTTCCAATTAACATTTAAAGAAATTAAATTCTGAAACGAAAGGAAGTACTTTTAATATTTTTGAAACTAATGAGTCACAAGATAATTAAAAAATATATAATATCAAAATGCTAGGAAAATTAAAATAAATAACATGTTGTTTTAAGAAGATTATATTGTTCTCTTTAAGCAGAAACAACATACTAGTTTGTAAGTTTGTTTTACTTCTCAGACAATTTGGTTAAGTATTTCAAAATATATCAGTGACATCATATTGGTATTAGTGCATATGATAATGAACAAATCAAGAGAACAAACTAGTCTATCAAAGGCTACTAACAAATAATTGAACTGTTTTTATAAAGCCTAACCCCAAATAAATTAAAACAATAAATCATTCAAGCAAGTAGTTCTGACGATCACACATACTGCCAAAATAATTTACTGTTTTGCTAAATTATTCAACTAGGAATATCGAAATTTATAGATTATTCTGGTTTTAAAGGATAGATGTAGGATTACTAGGATTCAAAAAACACTAAGTATTTGCTTTCTAATACATTTTTCTATTCTGCCTCATATCTTTCTATTTGCATCTTATTTCTAGCCGCTTTTATCAAGTTGGTTACTTATAGCAATATATGGTAAGTGAATTCGTTATACTAAGTAATCTTTTTGCATGTAACTGAAGAAGATGAAAGAAGTAAATATAAGACTTCTTCTAAAATCAGTATCCTCAATCATTCATGCATTGAGACAGTCAGAAGTGTTTCATACCATGTCATGTACTAATACAGGTGTTTTTACTTTGAAATACATGACATAATACTCTGTTCGTACAATTATTGAACTCTTATAACACTCACTTTATGCATGTTGCCTGAAAAGAGAATTAAAATCTTTCTTCTTGAAAATCTCTTATCGATAATTCCTTTTTATTTCCCTTCTTTTCTTAAAGAATTCCATCAATAAAATACGTCAAAAAAAATAGCAAAGAGCACCTTTCGTTCTCAGAACACTTGATTCTCTGGTGCACTTGGCAGACATTTGGTGAGAAATCATGCTTTTTTTCATTTTTACTAAAAGGGAGGCTCTCTAGCCTTGCCTGCCTGCACAGGAACATAGCTTTTGCAGTTTCTCAAATCACTCACTTTTAATGACTGTGATTTCCACAGATCGTGTTGGAATCTCTACAGTAATGGATCATTCTTGTGAGGTTATCTTTAAAGATATACTTACTTCTTGGCTCACCAGCAAAGTCTTAATCACAGCTTCTCTCTAACTTTCAGAATTTTTCCTTCGATTTTTCTAATGAAAAAAAAATTGTCAATGGTATATTGTTCTCTCTTTCTCTTCAAGGCACTCGCATCAAATCCAAAATGATAAAGTTTAAGTAATAACAATGACACCAAACTCGACTTTGTGTCTAGTTTATACACTGAACCCTTATTGATGGTACTATAAATTGGCCCTTACTCACATCTATAATAGCCGATAAATATCAAACAATATTGTAAAAAAGTAATGTAACAAATTACCATTATGGCACCAAAGAATGAATTAGACTGATACGTAAGAATTTCGCAACTCGTGAACAAAGTTTTTTGTCACTGTTCTCGTAGATAGACCAGCTAGATAACAGAGCACGTATCTCAAAAATATCTCTGAAGCATGTCTCTAAGTTTCATTTAATTCGCTTTGTACTACAATAACTGAAACATACTGTGTGGTTAATTCATAATAAAATTTTTTCAAATACATTAAATTAACTAAACGTAATTATTTAACTACATGCCTTAATATTTTGGGATATTAAGAATAAAAATTATAAAATTTAATTTAATAATGCATTTTCGTAGTTAGTTTTATGACATTCATTGTGTACGTAGTGTTAGGCTGTACTACAAGTTTTCCACTCATTTTACATTAAAATTTAAATTCATTTTAGTTTTAATTCCCCAAATCTGTACTATCTGGAACTAAATGGGTCAAGTGAAGACAAGGCACCTTCTTCTTTAATTTTTTTTGCACGGATATTATAGTAATATTTAATTAACATGTCAAATTATTTTCGTCAGCGAACCGGGCAGTAGCTGTTGGTGGATGAGCCCATGATTTCCATTCATCATTGGCCAGTGATTTAATAAGCACCCTTCATCATTCACTATTTTTTTATAGAAGTTCTAGGGACTATTTAGATATTCAAATCAATGCTGGACTACGAGATAGCAGTTTTTTTGTTTGTTTTAAGATAAGCACAAAGCTACACAATGGGTTGTCTGTGCTGAGAGAACACATTTTAGCAGATATTTACAGAGATTTTTACAAACATTTTACTGAGACTTTCTCCACATTTTTGCTAGATTTCTGTAGAGATTTGACACAGAGTGTATCCTGTGTTAAGTGGTACCGCACTTTAAGTAGTTTTTAAGTTTGACAGTGAGTGAATTATGTATAAGTTGCTTCATAACATAGTAGAACTTAGTTTTATATTTAAAGCACGGATTATTATTGTTACTTAGTAAGTAAAGCGAGGGTTAACTTTATTAGATAACATTTTAAAATGAGGAAACTTTATTTTATTGGTTTTCCTTTACACGCTGACCTACGTTACAAGTAGGGAGAATGCGCACCAGGAAAAGAAAACTGTAAAATAGTTTTTATCACTTGTCCACCATCTTTTCTTCTTTTTACTTTGGTCACATACGCAAACACACAGTCACCTGTCGTGAATAGTAAGTATAGTTGCGCATTGTTGTTTTATAAACTTTGAAGACTTCCGTTAAATATTTGTTCCTGGTGTAAATCTAAATTTTGTCTCGTTTCATAAACTCTGAAGACTTGCATTAAACATTTGTTCCTGGTGTAAATCTGAATTTTGTCTCATTGTTGTTTTATGAACTCAGAAGACTTGCATTAAATATTTGTTTCTGGCGTAAATCTAAATTTTGTCCTATTATTGTTTTATAAAGTCTGAAGACTTCCGTTAAACATTTGTTCCTGGTGTAAATCTAAATTTTGTCCTATTATTGTTTTATAAAATCTAAAGACTTCCGTTAAACATTTGTTCTTGGTGTAAATCTGAATTTTATCCTATTATTGTTTTATAAAGTCTGAAGACTTCCGTTAAACATTTGTTCTTGGTGTAAATCTGAATTTTATCCTATTATTGTTTTATAAAATCTGAACACTTCCGTTAAACATTTGTTCCTGGTGTAAATCTGAATTTTATCCTATTATTGTTTTAGAAAGTCTGAAGACTTCCGTTAAACATTTGTTCCTGGTGTAAATCTGAATTTTATCCTATTATTGTTTTAGAAAGTCTAAAGACTTCCGTTAAACATTTGTTCCTGGTGTAAATCTAAATTTTATCCTATTATTGTTTTATAAAGTCTAAAGACTTCCGTTAAACATTTGTTCCTGGTGTAAATCTGAATTTAGTCTCATTCCTTGTAGCCCAATCACAGTTGGGATTGTTGTTGTTTGTTATTAAGCACAAGTTGCACCATGGGCTATATGTGATCTATCCACCACGGGTATCAAAATCCGGTTTCTAGCAGCACAAGTCCTCAGACGTACTGCTGTACCACTGGAGTAATCCGGGTTTCGATACCCGTTGCTGGCAGAGCATAGACACCCCATTGTGTAGCTTTGTGCTTAATTACAAGTAAACAAAAAAATCTTTAGAGTGACCTATTTTGTTCAACTGCCATCCGCAACACGTGCATTTAAAAAATCTATCACGTGCGTGGTGATGAAAAACTTCGCCCTAGACACTACAGCCACACTTCTCGCCCATAAAGCACATGATAAGTTTACAGTAGCAAAAAATATGTAATTTAGTTCTGAGGTAAATTACTTATAAATTTGTCATAGAGTAAAATACATGCATGTAGTACATATGATACTGCAAATAAAGCTTATTTGAATAAAAGTCTATTATTTTGGTTTGGATGTTTTCTGATTCTTTAAAACCTCATTCCAATGGCTGTGTATCTGCTATTTTGACAATAAATGATTGACAAATATGGCTGACACCACAAAAAAGTTAATAATTAGTAATATCACGAAGTATACCTAATCTGATTTTATTTTAATGATAATTCACTCTACTATTTTTATTGGAATTATGAATTCTATAGTATATTTCTGTAAATCTGGAGAAAAAATTAAATCCATGGAGAAAGACCCCCTTGCATAAACTGTCCTTCAGTAGATGGACCAAGATTTGGTTGGACTTAATTTTCATATTTTCTCATGTAGTGCAGTTTCTCACCCCTAGATGGCAGTAAAACCACAAAAATTACATCTTAGGCTTGTTCCTCTTGTTATAATTTTGTTTTAATCTCTCGTTTTTCGCATTTTATGCAGATATTTTACTGATGACAACATAAAATGGAGCCTGGGAACAAATTTTCAATTTTCTACTTACTTTTGTATATCACTAAGTTTCTTTTTTGTGATATGGCATTGGTGTTACTCGAATTCAGTTGTTGGTGGTTGAAATCTGTATGAGAAGTACAGTGTATTATAAAAACGATTAACAATAGGTATTGGTCGTCAAACCTACTGGAAATACTACTGAAATTAGAAACATGAACTGGCTATTATGTAACATTAAGATGGCTATATGTTTGTGTTTGTATGTACATATCTAACACTATATATGACCTGGTGTGTATAGGGTCTTGTTTTATTACAGTAAAGTGATGAGCGTTTTCATCACTTCTACCAAGTAGAAAGATATGAACTTCTTCTAGATTAAAAGCCTTCTTTTTACTATGGCTTTAAATCCTACAATGTTGACTGAACTTTGGATCTATCACAAACTGAGTTAACTTGAAACTTTCAGTTCTTACTCTTAATTTGAATGAATCGTGACTCTTTGACTATTTTATCCTGCTTTTTGAATTGAATCTGGCAGTAAACCTAACTCTGTTTGTCAGAATGGGGGAAGACACCTAACTCTGTTTGTCAGAATGGGGGAAGACGTTTTATTTACCGCAACATTTGAGAAGATTATGTAAGTGAAAGATCTGTTATCACAGCTGATGGTGATAGTTCTAAAAAATAATGACTATTCCAGTGCTGAGATCGTAGATATGGTTCCTATAACATATTCCACAAACACGTTTCCCAAGCCGTTTTGTTCAGAGAGTATTCCTGTAGATTCTTTAAACAATACCAATAGGAATCCAGAAGAGCCCAAAAGAATCCAAAACAAATAAGAATCTCACTATCAAACCTAGTGAGAAAACAAGATTCAAGAAAATACTTTCACAGCTGATAAACTACACCTTTTAGAATTATTCAAAGAAATTCTTCTTCAGATAATGTAGGATATACATCATCCTCCACATTACCAATGACTACCATCATTGTGATTTCTAAACAGATGATGGCTACGCAAATGATATATGTACCAACATTTCTATGGTCAACAAGAGGTGACCTGTTTAAAGAGAGATGTCCATAAAGCTAATGAATCCTTCTGGAGGATTTTTAGCAAAATACGAAAGTGTAAAAGAACTTGGCAACCTACTGTATTTGCTCTAAAGGTAAAGTTTTCTCTTGAGAGTATTTTAGAAATACATCTGTGCAATTTGGTTTTTTTTATCCTTATATTTTTGTTTCTAAATCCTGTGTATCATACTTGACTGACTATTTAAATATTTCTTAATTGTATTTAGAATTAAACACAAAGTTATATCTGTACTCTATCTCTACTCAGTTCACCACGTGTATCGAAACCCGGTTTATAGTGTTGTTTCGCATACTTACCACTGTGTCACTGGGTATATGTATTATATAGCAAAATTTAAGTAACAAATGTTACCATATAAATCGGCAGTCTTAGATAGTTAAAACATATGTAATGCAAAAAGCGACTTTTATCTGGCGTTAACCTAACATCTTCGGCTAACAAAGTAACAATAAAAGTAAGTATAGAACACTGGATATAATTAAAGAGAGAACACTGTGTTTTATAGTTAAAGACAAAACACTGGATATTATAATTAAAGAGAGAACACTGTGTTTTATAGTTTAAAACAAAACACTGTGTATTATAATTAAAGACAGAACACTGTGTTTCATAGTTTAAAACAAAACACTGTGTATTATATTTAGAGACAGGAAACTACGTATTATAATTAAAGACAGGACACTGTTTATTATAAAGATAGAACAATGTGTATTATAATTAAAAACAGGACACTGTGTATTATAATTAAAGACAGAACACTGTTTATAATAATTAAAGACGGGAGACTGTTTATTATAGATAAAACAATGTGTATTATAATTAAAAACAGGACACTGTGTATAATAATTAAAGACAGAACACTGTTTATAATAATTAAAGACGGGACACTGTTTATTATAGATAAAACAATGTGTATTATAATTAAAAACAGGACACTGTGTATAATAATTAAAGACAGAACACTGTTTATAATAATTAAAGACAGGACACTGTTTATTATAGATAAAACAATGTGTATTATAATTAAAAACAGGACACTGTGTATATAATTAAAGACAGAACACTGTTTATAATAATTAAAGACGGGACACTGTTTATTATAGATAAAACAATGTGTATTATAATTAAAAACAGGACACTGTGTATAATAATTAAAGACAGAACACTGTGTATTATAGTTAGAGACAGGACACCGTGTATTATAGTTGGAGAAGGACACTGTGTATAATAATTAAAGACAGAACACTGTGTATTATAGTTTAAGACAGAACTCTGTGTATTAGAGTTTAAGACAGAACACCCTCTATTAGAGTTTAAGACAGAGCACTGTGTATTATAGTTTAAAACAGAACACTGTGTATTAGAGTTTAAGACAGAACATTGTGTATTATAGTTTAAGGGAGAACACAGTGTATTAGATTTTAAGACAGGATACTGTGTATTAGAGTTTAAGACAGGACTCTGTGTATTATAACTTCTATTAGGCTCTCACTAAAAGATTCAAAACGACATAAGCTTCATAATTTTCAAGTCGAGCGAAAAAGTCGAATAATAAAGTTATTTAGCTATAAGCAAGAGTTTTCACATAGATTACAAAGATATGTTTACTCAAAGATAAGATTTTAGATTAAAAATACACATTTGACGTGCAAAAACTGGATTTCTCACAGATTTCTTTAAATGTATGTGTGAACAAATTCCTTTAGTTGCGTCGGTGACATAGGTGGAGTTGCTTTGAATTGATGTTTGTCAAACTTATCTCCCATTTCAATATGGGAAGTTTCATATAGCTAGTCAGAGAGTAACAAAGAATTATGTGCATGTTCCCCGATACTATCTAAAGAAAAGCTGCAACAGAATGTAGTGAAATAGTAATATCCTTTGTATGTCTTATTCACTGTATCCATCCACGGTTTCTATAACTGCTAACAATGAAAGACTATTCAGTGGGACGCTTTTCTTCGTTCACCAAATCATTTAAGTACTTCAAGACTAGTGATCGAAGACCTCGTGGTCTTTACTGACATTCGTCCATTTCAGAATGAATAGTGACACTACCAGCCTCCTTTAGTTTGATATAAGAACATTCCTATAGCTTATGTGGAGAAGGATTGCGTTTTAGGCTAGAATTAACAATCGAAGGTCTGACCTTAAGACGAAAATATGACCCCTTGTTTGATTTATCCAGTAGAGCCATATCACTATTATTAAAGAGAAACAGAGATATACTAAAATCATACTACTAAAGACTATTATTTTTAATTAATTCGGTTAAATAAATCTATTGAAAGAAATAAAATTAGACAGACACTTTAGGTTACTATATTTAACAAGTTAATTTATACACATCTTAAGTTTCCATATTGTAAAAATCACATTTACATATGATGTATAATACCACTTCAGTTTAATAATTATATACGTTTGTGTTTTATTACAACAGATATGATTAATGATAATTAAAAGAAACCTGTGTGTAAAGAACCAAAAGAGGTTTTAAAACCTAATGGATTTGTCTCAGATGATTTGATGCAATATTTGCCTTACAAGTTAAGAGAAATATCTTAGTTCTAATTGTCAAAACTATCAAACAAATAATTTCACGTGAGTAAAATAACTCACCACTAAATAAACTTCCATTATTTGTAAGTTTGCAAAGACACAAACGGTGGTCATATTAGTTGTAAATGCTGGAACAAACACATAAATACCTGTTTTTGAAGGTAAAATAGAGCATTATACATATAGATATATGTGTAGGTGTGTGTATCTCAAAATATTTCCGCAAAATTACTACTTAATATTAATTTTTATTACTGTGTGGTTTTCAAAGTCTGTTTTTACTAATTTTGCCTACACTCGACTGTGTCTGTACTTTGAATGAAGTTCTTTGCAACAATGTTTACATTGAAACTAAACTGTACAAGTTTTAAAACAACTTCTCGAAATATAGTAAACCACAAAAAAACATGTCAACACACTAGTTACGTGTAGGTTTATTTACTGATGTTTTAGTTATACACGTTATCTACATAAGTTTATTTCCAGACGATACCGTGTAGGTTTATTTACTGATGTTTTAGTTATACACGTTATCTACATAAGTTTATTTCCAGACGATACCGTGTAGGTTTATTTACTGATGTTTTAGTTATACACGTTATCTACATAAGTTTATTTCCAGACGATACCGTGTAGGTTTATTTACTGATGTTTTAGTTATACACGTTATCTACATAAGTTTATTTCCAGATGATACCGTGTAGGTTTATTTACTGATGTTTTAGTTATACACGTTATCTACATAAGTTTATTTCCAGAATATTGACAAATATTATCGTGTTAATTTCAGGAATATTTTTCATTACTGTATTATTTAGTATGCTGTTTAATAAAAGTAATTATATTCTAGTACGAAATACATATATGTGTATATTTTACCCTTTAATTTGCATGTAGGATGCTATTTTCTCCTATGTCTCCTGTCCTGCTGTCCCATTTCTCCAGTACATTATTTTGCTATCAGAACTAATTTTATCACTTCTATTAGTTATGTTTGTTTTTCCTATATAATTGATAATTTGTATTATATATATATATATATATATATTTTTTACTTATGGCCCCCAGTGTCACAACAATACGTCTACAAACTTATGCCTCGAGAAACTTGATTACGATACCTGAGGTGGGCAGGACACAAAGTAGCCCTTTGTGTATATTTGTTATTAATCACAAACAACAGTATTTTTTTTAATTATTTATTTCGACTTCAGTCCTGTTCGTGAGTAAGGAGAACTTTTCTATTTAATTTTCGAGCTAACGTATTTCTCTCATATATTATTTCAAACGGAAATTAAGTTGGGTATGTTCGTGATCATCAAATAAAAAGGTTATTTTTGACCACAGTAGCAGTTTTCCTCCAACTTTTTTTTTATAGCGTTAAATGATTTTGAGTCCTCAAAACATATTGTAAACGAAACTAAGAAAACAGCAGTTACTTACTTTTCCCGCATGAAGGTATTTATTACCGCAGAGTGTGTACTGGACAAATATTTTTTTTACAATCAAGTAATAGAGAGCTTGAAAAAAAAAAACGCTTTCTGGCATTAAAATTAACAAAATTTAAATTTGCAAAATGCTTGATCCACTTTTCTTTCTAAAAATAGTTTATTTACAGTTTAAACTGATGAAATTTTAAATTATACTTCTTTGGTAAGGAGTTTTCAAATGTGTGTATGTATGTTTTTCTTGTATAAAAATATTTTAAGATTCCGCTGCGCGCAGTTCACGAACATTCTTTAAAGATTTACTGAAAATAAAATACTACAAAAGCAATTGTTACTTATCTGTGTCGTTAGTCAAAACGAATAGACTCTGTATGTGTAATGACTTTATGATGATGAAAGATTTTTCGGTGAGTTGTGAAATGAGCTAAAACATAAAATAAACACGTCACGAGGTTTAATAAATTAATTAAAAAAGAGTAACAATTTAATTTACAATATCTGTTTAAACCATTAGCGCTACAAATTTGGTAAGACTGTTATAAATATAAATATGCCTAAAAGCGTAATTACGCCGTACCTGCTTTGTCTCACTTCGTAATAAATCATAAACATTGTCTCTTAATTTTGTGAAAAATTCATCACAGCAAAAACGTGAGATATATGGTTTGTTTTGAATTTCGCACAAAGCTACTCGAGGGCTATCTGCGCTAGCCGTCTCTAATTTAGCATTGTAAGTCTAGAGGGAAGACAGCTAGTCATTACCACCCACCGCCAACTCTTGGGCTACACTTTTAGCAACGAATAGGGGGATTGACCGTACCATTATACCAACCCGACGGCTGAAGGGCAAGTATGTTTGGTGTGACGGGAATTCGAACCCGCGACCCTCAGATTACGAGTCGAGTGTCCTAACCACATGGTCATGCCGGGCCAAGGATATATGTAATTATGCCAATTACAAAACTGTTCCTTAAAACGAACATTACACTAAATAGAATATAACATCACACTTTCTCAACTTATTTGTTCATCGAAAAAGGGCGCACTTAAAAGGCCTGACATGGCCAGGTGGTTAGGGTACTCGATCTGAGGGATGCAGGTTCGAATCCAGTCCCACTAAACATTCTCACTCTTTCAGACGTCTTAATGGGGTAAAAGAGTAGTTCAAAAGTTGGTGGAAGGTGGTGACGACTAGCTGTCTTCCCTCTAGTCTTACACTGCCAAATTAGGGACGGCTAGCGCAGATAGTCCTCGTGTAGCTTTGCGCAGAATTAAAAAAGAAATCGCACTTAAAGTTTTAAATAGCAGGTGCAAATTTGCAATATTTTTTAACAAACATATTTCATTGTTAATATTTCAGATTTTGAGTACATATATTCTCGTGCTTTTCTCTAGCTCATGCCGCTTTGATGTTCGAACAATTTAATAATTGATGACTCTTAATAAGGGAGGACTGGTAAAAATTTATGACCAAAAGGCAATATCAGACTTAGTAATCCAGGATTAATTGATTTCTTGACATCAATGTCAAGTTAATAAGGTTTACAGAAACAAATATATGCACACACACATATATATATATATATTGCACGTGCAAATAACAGTGCTATTTAAAGGCTTTAAAATGTCTTATCGCTCTAAATGTAAAATAATTTTATGTAGGTTATGATTATATGTGAATATTTTGACATAGTACAATATTATTTCTGGAAAAAAATTAATCGGTTTCTAAAAAAAGAAAGAAAAAAAGCCTGCGTTTCTTCAACTTAGATCCACAGTTCCAAATATTCAAACTAGTTTTAACTGTGAGAAAACAAAATCATCTTTATACAGTAATTCAAGATATAACAAAATATCTTGGCCATATGAATTGAACTGAAGTTGAAATACGAAGCTTAAAAGTAAGGATACCTCTATAGAATAAAGAAACAAAACGATAAATTATTACTAATAAACGACAAGAATTTTCTTCAGTTTAAGAAGATTATTTTACTAATATGGTTTTGTTTTATTCGTGTTGTAATGTGTTCTATAATACATGAAATGAATTTCATTTCATTTGGGAATACTCTTGGGGTCGATTTCACTGCTCAAGAGGAAGAATATTTCTTTGTACTTATGTAAATACTACGGTTGTGATATATTTATTTTTATTTGTTACATAAGCTCCACACAAAACTTTCTAACAGCTAAAATAATTCAAATAAGCAAAAGAAAATTCCTTTCGTCAAGATTTAAATGCTTATGTAGAAAACAAAAAATGAACATAAATACACATAACATTAAAAATAATAGGAAAAGCAACATAAACAAAAAAGCCAACATAAATACAGTAATACAGCGATCATTATGTATGATCTTTACAGCTCCGTATTAAAAACTGAAAAAATATAAATATATCTTAAGGATTGAAGCTCAAACTCATATTTATTTTGATGCTTAAAAAAACGTTGTCTCTTCTCTAATGCTGTACCAAAGTAAGTTATAAATATTTTGGTAGAAAAGCATATCGTGACTTCATGAATCACATCAGTTAAAGACTTGCAACTCCTGTTGATTTACTTTTTCATTCATACGGATCGAAGTTAGATTTGTGTGTTTATTTGAATATTTACTCTAATCCTGCCACGGCTATTGAAGATTCCTCTCTCTTTTTATATTTTTTAACATAGATTTAAAAAAAACAAATTGAAAAATTACAAACTATATAAGTCATTTAAAAACAATAATGGTTAAACTGGATTTAATTTTCATGTTACATTATTAAAAACTCTACAGAACACAAAAACCATCTGAGCTGACGTAACTTTATGGACTAATTACAAATCTTTCTGTCTTTGGTGAATAGATACGATACTACTTTATAAAACTTTAAGCAGAAGTTAATAACATTTCATTAGCTGGTTTTGTATCGAATGCTAGAAATCTTCTGGAGAAAATAAACAAATGAAAATTACAAACCTGCACATTACACTACTAGTTTTTGGGAGAATCTCATCTCCAGGTTTGATTTCAAAAAGTTATATAAATGACAGTTGTAGCTACTAACGACTAAGGTTTGTCGAAAATGTTTTTGTTTTTTAACTCAGAGGAAGCGAAGTTTTTCTCTAGCCCTGTTTTCTCCTCATGCGCTTGGTGTTAGAATCCTGATGACTGTTTTTGCAGCTGAGACTTCTCGCTCGACTTTCTCCTACCAAGCAGGGCTGTTTTTCCTGGGTTACCATCTGGGTCTGTTATTGTTTCATCACCAGAAAAGATTAATACGATCACTCTTCCCATCTCGCTCTAAGTTAAACTGCCTTAGGAATACAACAATCAAAGAAGTCCTGTCGTTTCGGGACTTTTCCACGTTCATTTATCTGCCTATACTACGTATTATATATCAGGAAGCGTCTGTCTTAATAAGAATAGCATTTTGTAAAGTAAGAAGTTTGCAGAAATAAGTAATAAACTAAAGTGTATTTAGTTTCATCAGCAAAAGCTTTCTAGGATTTTTGTTGCTCTCTTTAACAAGCAACCTGGTAAAATGATATCGAGATCATTATAAAATTCCATTTTTGTTTAATTTTTGTTTTGAAAATATAAAATATTTCGTGAACAGAATCGTTTTCATTGAGTTTAATATTTTATCGTATAAGTTTCTTCCCAACTCTGCGAAACTGTTTGATTTCCTTACTGACAAACAAAATCGTTTCGTTTACTCAAAACTGAAACTGGTTTTTATTCCAATACTCGGGAAACAATAGATTTTTCCCAAAATCTCAACTCAAAGAAAGTCCTAAATATTTTCGCCCAAAAAAAAACAGTTCGCGAGTTCATTAAATTTCAGAGCTCTACTGTGTGTGACATATGAGATCTTTTCTGTACCCTGCTTTTCGTAGATTCTGAGTGTATGCAACAAAAAGATTTTAAAATGTATTTTATAAAACCTTGCAGGTTAGCGTCGGTGTCTGTTAGTTATAGTTTTTGTTTTTTTGTCTTGCTCTTCACAGAAACAGTATTTAACAATCATTGGGTGAGCCTGGAATTTCGTCTGAGGTCTGATTTAGTCAGATTTATGCAAACTAGCTTTACATTCTTGTTATTAAACGTTTCAGTTTTGTAGTTCTTACTTTTAATGTTTAGATCTGTCTGATCACTGTGATGTAATGGCTACTACCACCTTTGTATAAACCAAAATAAACTGTAAATTGCTTTTAACTTAAAACTTCATAATTCCCTTGTTTCAGTATTAGCTTCACTTCATTGTCTTTAAGGCAATATTTATAGGTAAGACTAAGCATTGAACTGTTAGAAGTAACAAACTGGTTACCTCTAATGAGAGACCTGTTCGTTTCAAGTTATTTTTAATAGCGTTTGGACTGGGCTTAAATAAAAAGCCAAAGTAACCTTCGCGTTAATTCTTGGCTATGGTATATTATGTAATAAAAGAACGTAGTTGTTTCTGATTACAGTATTTAACATAAATAAATGGGCACAATTATTTGTAGTCATGACCATCTAGACTACACGAGCTTCTTGAATTAAACCATTCTATAACAGGATATCACATTACCCTATTTATTTATAAAACACACACTACCTAAATGTTACCTAATCAAGCTTGTAGTTTTGCATTGGCTGAAAAAAAAGTAGAACTTTTATCGGTCAAGACAGATTTAATACACGTATGGCCCGATATGCGTCAAAAATACTTTCTACTTGTATGATTTCTGTATTTCTTAATATCGATATTCCAAATATTCTAAGTGTCCTTTACACCTTTCCAGCTTATAAACTAATAGACTGTATCTTAGGGTTACATAATAACAACTCGTTACGAAAGAAACAGTTTTTTGTGTGTGTTACTGAACACTTGGGTTAAATCAAGTAAATAAAAGTGCAACTTCATGAAATCTGAAAGCAGAAAAATGGGTTAAAAATCATTGCACGGGAAGGTGCGTGTGTGTATTTTCTTATAGCAAAGCCACATCGAGCTATCTGCTGAGTCCACCGAGGGCAATCGAACCCCTGATGTTAGCGTTATCTAATATTGATTTCTACTTTCTCAAAATTACATATATTATAAATATAAACAAATACGAATACTTTTAAGTTTGACTAGCGGACAACGTCAAAAGCACTTATTTACCTTGGAAATAAATATCGTCATGCTGAAGATAAAATTTGTTCTCCTTCGTGGACAATATTATTATAATGCTTTAGTGGCACCATCTAGTGACAAATATGGATAACGCGTGAGATTATTTGTTAATTCCCTGAATATTTTATTATTGCATTGTGGTTTATGTAGTTTTGTGTTTCATTTGTTCTATACATTTTATATCAATTTAGGAATTATAGAACAAATTGACACTGGTTAAACTATTAAATGTAACTTACTTATTTAAAATGTGAGTAATTATAGAAGACAAAATTAATCTGTATTAAAATTTCTGTCCACTATGAAGAATTCAATCCTTTTCACAGCAAAAGACACGAATATACTTTCAGTATTTATATATCGTGTTTGTTTATTCAATAAAACAGCATTCTTTCTGGAGTGGGTATCATTATCAATCTATATTTTTCTTCAGTCCTGTCCATGTTGACATTCAAATCGTGTTCCATTAATTGTACGAAACCTTTGTTTATTCCTTGTATGTATTTATGTTTTGTTTTGAGGCAAAGCTACTAAGGTTGTCAGCCCTCGTTTCTAATTTTGAACAACCTTACGAAAATGAAAACAGTGAGTCAGCGCCACCTTACTACCCAACATTTATACTAACTGATTGGCTGTCGCTCTAATAACGTAACCACAGCCTAAGATACGGCACATATTTCGTGGTATTTCAATTTAATGGATTTAAATCCGGCTCCCTAAATCCGAAATCCAGAGTTCTTCCACAGAGCCAGCTCACATCCAATCACTATAAGGATTTTAAGACTGCCATCAAGACCAGATAAAAAGCTATTTAGGATGTACAATACTATAACAAGCTTTTCATGTTCAAAACTATTATTACTGAATGATAGTTTAGTCTGTATAGTGATCGTCAGAGGGCAGCTGTTCTAACAAGGCATGATAGTTTAGTTTGTACAGTGGCTGTCAGAGAGCAGCTGTTCTAACGAGGCTTCGTGCTGGCCACAATCGTTTGAAGAAACCTTCCTTATGTGAGATCAGTATACATTACGTTATAATATTCCACGTTTTATTTTCATGCTGTCTCTGTGACGTTCACCACTGGTTTAGGTAATTTTGTCTTACGTTGCACAGTTGAACTCAAATAAAAAAAAAATCTGTGTAATTGGTTTTAAGCACAAAATTTTACAATCAACTATCTGTACTCTACCCGCTGCAGGTACCGAAACTTGAGTCCTAACATTATGAGCCCTCAAATTTAACGCTGACTTACAAAGAATATCTGAATGTTCACAGTCGTGTGTTGGCTTCAGTATATTTTACTAAACAATTTTTATAACCATTAACGGTGAATGAATGAAATAAAGACATCAAAGTTTACCTAATTTTAAGTATGTTCAACAACAAAACTTACAAATAAGAAAACGACATTGAATGGAATGCATAATGTTTGTGAAATACAGTCGTAAGGTTGTACAATATCCGTTTGTCAAAACCAGCATGACATTTCTCCCTTATGTGTGGACTGTCAATAAACCTGCTACCTTAATGCGTCTGATGAATAATGAGTCGTGTGATTTATGGCTGAATGATGACCTAATATCTATAGTTTCACGCCCCAGAAATGGAATTGATAATGACCTGACATCTAAAATTAAAGTAAGCCGTTTTGACAATGTTTATTTCATGAATCGAATCTATCTCTGGTAAGTGACATTAATAAATGTTTAATCCTGTATCATATTTGTTTGGTCACTTAAATTGAAATGCTGTTTATTAGGTATGTCCATTATATTCGATTTTTATGTTTGGTTTCTGCTTAAATTTTTCACAAATAGAATAATTTGCTCAGAGTCTACAAGCCTGATATGAACTGAATATTGTCAACCTCTTCCTTGTCATTGCACCACTGTAAGAAAATCTGAAATCTGAAACATGTAGGCTCATATTTCCCATTCCATGATCAGCTGAGTGCTGCAGTATCAGTCTTTTCCCTCCCAACTAGATCGATGATAGAGAATGCTATGTTAAAAAGCTTTATGCGTTTTTAGTTTTGGAGAAAATACGGTGCTGATGTTGTCCAATCAAGCAAACATTTCTTTCTTAGTACAGTAGTGTCTAAGGCCACCTAACTTTGCAATTGGACTTAACAGTGGTTTTGTTCGCATTACGTTGTTATAATTTGAAAATTAAAACATTTAATCGAGTATATCTTTACATGCTGAGATTTATGACGTTTTTCTTTTCAAGTTAAAAACCATTATTTTAAGTTCCAAACAATTCTTATTAATTTTTGCTATGCTGCGTTATCTGAGAAGAGTGTAATTTTATAGTTGTAGCGGTCTAAAATAACCGCGCCGCTAGAATCAGGGTTCGACAACAAAATCACAGTTTGCTCAAAATAACAATACTTTGAAATAAATTTAACACAATTAATAAACAGGACTTTACACCAATATTAATAAACAATTTATCATAATTGTTAAGAATCAATAATAATAGGATGAAGAAAAATCAGAAATAAAAACCTAATTTCAAAACATACAGCAAGTATAATATTCTAATAATGCCCCTCAGTATCAGGATAAAGTGACAAACTGTTATGACTGTACTCTTAGATAATTATACCATGACTCACTCTCTCAATGAAGCTTCTTGCAGGATGTTTATTCACAGAGTAAGTCACAAAAGTACAACTCATGTGACCATAAATTTACATACTCTTCTGCTATGTTGAGAGTATCTGTACGTCACCGCTGAGGAAGCTTGTGTTAGTTTCATTACCCACACATATAAGTTTACTCAAAATACAAATGATAATGCAGAAGGTTAAGTAACGTTATAATGCAACTAAAAATTCATATCTAAACTAAACGATAGAAGATAATAATGAATGAACAATAATCACAACCATAATCATAAAAAAATAAAATTTGCTATCTCACAGAGTTATCATCGTAACATTAGAACATGGATAAGCTCACGTGTAACAGTGATACTGAATTTTGGAAAGATAACGTTTTACTGTGACAAAACTGATATCACCCACATACCCCTTAACGAGTTAGAACAGTTAGAAGCCACTCTGCTTTGTTGCAAGAATAAGAAAATTCGTGATGACGAGAAATCCAGCTGAAGTAAAAATGTATTATCAAGACGGCTGTTATGTGTATTGAAACTTTAACTAAAGTAAATTACAGAACAACGTTTCGATCTTCTTAGGTCATCTTCAGGTTAACAAAGAGAGTTTGCAAATGGGAAGATTGTTATCGAGTAAAGGATACTTTATAGTTTGCTAATATGTTGCTCTAACCATTTGTAAGTTTGAGAAGTCTTAAAATAATTCTATCAGTTTTATAATTTCAATTCTCACTCTTTATCTATAATTGTTTGTTTGTTTGTTTGTTTAATGTTATACACAAAGCTACACATTAGACCATCTGTGCTCTGCCCACCAGAGGTATCGAAACCCGGTTTCTAGCGTTGTAAGTCCGCAGACGTACTGTTGTGTCACTAGGATGAGCATGTTACCAATAAACAGTCTCCATCATTTAGTTGGAGAAACCATGTTATTGAGTAGGAAATACAAATAATATGAGTGTAAACTCTTTGTGTTTACATATGATAAAGACGGTTTGTAACCAAAAGCAATTAATAAAATACAAAACAAGCTAGAGGGAATATCAACATGGACTATATTTAATATACAACTAAATTAATAACGTATGCTTCTCAAGGTGTACACCAAAGATGCCTTCAAAACTCTATGGAAATCCAAAACAAGAAACGAAAAGTAAGACTTCCTATACTTATACGTTCAACGATGACTAGTTTAACAAAACATACTGTACAATAACTTGTATATAATTGACCATATTGCCTGCAGTTTAAAAAATTGTTTTATAAAACGTTTGAGGAAAAACTCATTAGTAAGAAATAATATCTTATTTGATAAATAACCAATTTATATATCGAATAAGTCTGGAATCTTGTATATAGGGTACTTAGTTGGGTTGTGTTACTTAAAAATAATATCATTGACAATTTTTGGTAAATTTACCAAAAAAATGTATTTGTTTTTTTCTCAAACCTAATAGTTTAATTCATATTTATAAAGTTAAGGTGCTAGTCGGGACGTGGACAAAAAGAAAATGGCTGTACCCTCAGGAAGCAACAGCTTTGGATCATCCACAATGATCTTCCTCATCATGAACAAAAAGGTGACATCCTTAAGCATGGTGTCAACCAGTTATCTGGTGTCAATATTTAAAAATACCAAAATGGTCTGCTGCCAGGATGGTAAAAAGTAATGTATTTTACTTTGAAAATATTGGCTTTAGCCAAAAGAATGAGCTGAGCGAAAAAAGTATTATGTTTAATTCTGTGTTCCTCGGACACATATTAACCCTATAATAACTGAATTTTCAGCTTTCTAAACTATTTATGTACCAAGGTGCTAGAGTGTTCATGAGTATGTTGACTGCAGGGACCTTGGTAACATTTGAAGCACACAACACATTTTAAGAGAGACAAAAGTGTCGTCCATATTGAAATCAACAGTACTGGTATTTGCTATATATTTTACATGTAAAAAGTAATTTCATTCGTTATTTGTTGTAATGCTTGGACCCAAACCAGGTTGTTAGGGTGCTCGACTCGTAATCTGACGATAGCGGGTTGGAATCCCCGTGACACCAAACATGGTCACCCTTTCAACCATGGGGCGTTATAATGTGCGGTCAATCCCACTATTCGTTAATAAAAGAGTGATCCAAGGGTTGGCGGTGGGTAGTGATGACCAGCTGCCTTCTCTCTAGTTTTACATTACTAAATTAGAGACAGCTAGAGCAGATAGCCCTCGTGTAGCTCTGCGTTAAATTCATAAACAACACAAACAAACGTATTAGCTGTTATAAGAAATCCTTAAAGAGTCAATGTAATGTTATGATTGCTATAGTCGTGCATTGCTTTACATTCGTATGAGTCAGTTCTTGTCTAAAGATGATGAATATTAGAACCTATTTGTAAATCCGTGTGTTTCTTACTGGTAACATACTATTTTCTTCCTTCGCCTCTCTCGATTTATTCTATCTCCCTCACATATTCTGCTATTTTCCTCTTTCACTAAACCTTTGTCTGAAATATTCCTTTCTCAAACTCATGTCGAACTGTTTCCTGTATATCGATAACATAGATAAATGATCGCTATACGTTCTTACTTCAATCATTGGTTAATGGCTTGAGTACTGTAATACCCTAATTTCTTAGAGACTAGCTAAAGGGTAACTGCTTTTTCACGCTTTCTCAACTTCACCCAATCTTATTTTACACCTATCTTATATTGTACACAACAAATTTATTGTTAATTGACTTAAAAACAATTTATGAATATGAAAAGGGTCTATCCTATGTTATACTAAAAGAAAATATTAAATGTCACTAGTTGTTTCTAGCAATCATTTATAAACGTATCACTTGTGAAACGATAAATAATGTATAGTAACAAAGGCGTTACAAAATCAGTTACAGCAAATCCACTTATATATACCAGTAGACATATTGCATGAGAACAAATTCATATGTGTTGCATTTCGCGTTCTGTTGTCTGTACTTCTAATTTAGCTGCCCAGTGGCACAGCAGTATGTATGTGGACTCGCATCACTATAAACTGGGTTTCCATACCAGTGGTGGGCAGAACATAGATAGCCCTTTATGTAGTTTTGTGCTTAATTCAAAAACAATCAATCAATCAACTTTGAATTTAAATTAAAACAACGAGATCCTTAACAATAATCAAGGATTCTGAAAGAAGAAACGATTTCCTCTCATTTCTTGAATCAATATATTTCTCTGTCAATAACTAACTGCTCTAATAAACAGTGCCAAGTCAATAACTAACTACTATAATAAACAGTGCCAAGTCAATAACTAACTACTCTAATAAACAGTGCCAAGTCAGTAACTAACTACTCTAATAAACAGTGCCAAGTCAATAACTAACTACTCTAATAAACAGTGCCAAGTCAATAACTAACTACTCTAATAAACAGTGCCAAGTCAGTAACTAACTACTATAACATACAGTGCCAAATCAATAACTAACTACTCTAATAAACAGTGCCAACTCAATAACTAACTACTCTAATAAACAGTGCCAAGTCAATAACTAACTACTATAATATACAGTGCCAAATCAATAACTAACTACTCTAATAAACAGTGCCAACTCAATAACTAACTACTCTAATAAACAGTGCCAAGTCAATAACTAACTACTCTAATAAACAGTGCCAACTCAATAACTAACTACTCTAATAAACAGTGCCAAGTCAATAACTAACTACTATAATATACAGTGCCAAATCAATAACTAACTACTCTAATAAACAGTGCCAACTCAATAACTAACTACTCTAATAAACAGTGCCAAATCAATAACTAACTACTCTAATAAACAGTGCCAAATCAATAACTAACTACTCTAATAAACAGTGCCAAGTCAGTAACTAACTACTCTAATAAACAGTGCCAAGTCAATAACTAACTACTATAATATACAGTGCCAAATCAATAACTAACTGCTCTAATAAACAGTGCCAAGTCAATAACTAACTACTCTAATATACAGTGCCAAGTCAATAACTAACTACTCTAATAAACAGTGCCAAGTCAATAACTAACTACTCTAATAAACAGTGCCAAGTCAATAACTAACTACTCTAATAAACAGTGCCAAATCAATAACTAACTACTCTAATAAACAGTGCCAAGTCAATAACTAACTACTATAATATACAGTGCCAAATCAATAACTAACTACTCTAATAAACAGTGCCAACTCAATAACTAACTACTCTAATAAACAGTGCCAAGTCAATAACTAACTACTGTAATAAACAGTGCCAAGTCAATAACTAACTACTCTAATAAACAGTGCCAAGTCAATAACTAACTACTATAATATACAGTGCCAAATCAATAACTAACTACTCTAATAAACAGTGCCAACTCAATAACTAACTGCTCTAATAAACAGTGCCAAGTCAATAACTAACTACTCTAATAAACAGTGCCAAGTCAATAACTAACTACTCTAATAAACAGTGCCAAGTCAATAACTAACTACTCTAATAAACAGTGCCAAGTCAATAACTAACTATTCTAATAAACAGTGCCAAGTCAATAACTAACTACTATAATATACAGTGCCAAATCAATAACTAACTGCTCTAATAAACAGTGCCAAGTCAATAACTAACTACTATAATAAACAGTGCCAAGTCAATAACTAACTACTTTAATAAACAGTGCTAACTCAATAACTAACTACTCTAATAAACAGTGCCAAATCAATAACTAACTACTCTAATAAACAGTGTCAAATCAACAACTAACTACTCTAAAAACAGTGCCAAGTCAATAACTAACTACTATAATAAACAGTGCCAAGTCAATAACTAACTACTCTAATAAACAGTGTCAAATCAACAACTAACTACTCTAAAAACAGTGCCAAGTCAATAACTAACTACTATAATAAACAGTGCCAAGTCAATATCTAACTACTCTAATAAACAGTGCCAAGTCAATAACTAACTACTCTAATAAACAGTGCCAACTCAATAACTAACTACTCTAATAAACAGTGCCAAGTCAATAACTAACTACTCTAATAAACAGTGCCAAGTCAATAACTAACTACTCTAATAAACAGTGCCAAGTCAATAACTAACTACTATAATAAACAGTGCAAAGTCAATAACTAACTACTCTAATAAACAGTGCCAAGTCAGTAACTAACTACTCTAATAAACAGTGCCAAATCAATAACTAACTACTCTAATAAACAGTGCCAAGTCAATAACTAACTACTCTAATATACAGTGCCAAATCAATAACTAACTGCTCTAATAAACAGTGCCAAGTCAATAACTAACTACTCTAATATACAGTGCCAAGTCAATAACTGACTACTATAATATACAGTGCCAAATCAATAACTAACTACTCTAATAAACAGTGCCAAGTCAATAACTAACTACTATAATAAACAGTGCCAAGTCAATAACTAACTACTATAATATACAGTGCCAAATCAATAACTAACTGCTCTAATAAACAGTGCCAAGTCAATAACTAACTACTCTAATATACAGTGCCAAGTCAATAACTAACTACTCTAATAAACAGTGCCAAGTCAATAACTAACTACTCTAATAAACAGTGCCAAGTCAATAACTAACTACTCTAATAAACAGTGCCAAATCAATAACTAACTACTCTAATAAACAGTGCCAAGTCAATAACTAACTACTATAATATACGGTGCCAAATCAATAACTAACTACTCTAATAAACAGTGCCAACTCAATAACTAACTACTCTAATAAACAGTGCCAAGTCAATAACTAACTACTCTAATAAACAGTGCCAAGTCAATAACTAACTACTATAATATACAGTGCCAAATCAATAACTAACTACTCTAATAAACAGTGCCAACTCAATAACTAACTACTCTAATAAACAGTGCCAAGTCAATAACTAACTACTCTAAAAACAGTGCCAAGTCAATAACTAACTACTATAACAAACAGTGCAAAGTCAATAACTAACTACTCTAATAAACAGTGCCAAGTCAATAACTAACTACTCTAATAAACAGTGCCAAGTCAATAACTAACTATTCTAATAAACAGTGCCAAGTCAATAACTAACTACTATAATATACAGTGCCAAATCAATAACTAACTGCTCTAATAAACAGTGCCAAGTCAATAACTAACTACTATAATAAACAGTGCCAAGTCAATAACTAACTACTCTAATAAACAGTGCCAAGTCAATAACTAACTACTATAATAAACAGTGCCAAATCAATAACTAACTACTCTAATAAACAGTGCCAACTCAATAACTAACTACTCTAATAAACAGTGCCAAGTCAATAACTAACTACTATAATATACAGTGCCAAATCAATAACTAACTGCTCTAATAAACAGTGCCAAGTCAATAACTAACTACTCTAATATACAGTGCCAAGTCAATAACTAACTACTCTAATAAACAGTGCCAAGTCAATAACTAACTACTCTAATAAACAGTGCCAAATCAATAACTAACTACTCTAATAAACAGTGCCAAGTCAATAACTAACTACTATAATATACAGTGCCAAATCAATAACTAACTACTCTAATAAACAGTGCCAACTCAATAACTAACTACTCTAATAAACAGTGCCAAGTCAATAAATAACTACTATAATAAACAGTGCCAAGTCAATAACTAACTACTCTAATAAACAGTGCCAACTTTCACGAAAATAATCTTTATTTGCTGATTTTTATGATAGAAAATTTACGAATACCTTTTCTTATGTTATAGTTATCTAAAAACAAAACATCTAACCTAATTTTGCTTACAAAAGATTTTTTCATGTTTTCAACGTTACCAGTAACTGCGAGTAATAATTTTAATCACAGATAGCATCTCTGACTTTATAATGGTAGAATATAAGAGACATAGTTTTCCTAAAATTGTTGGGATACTATGTAGTTTTAAACTGGTGAAGAATGTGGCCTGTTCTTGTCTTTTTCATATTATTTTGGAAGATAATTATTTATGTTGTGTTTCTAAATAATTCATGATACTTTTAACGTACTGTGCACTGGTGTTCAAGTACAATTATTAACTTAGTGAGCGTTTAATAATGAAAAAAAAATCATTAAAATTATTTCGTTGTATTTGTTACCGTAGAACTAATGTGTGTGTTTTCTTACAGCAATCGAACCCCTGATTTTAGCGCTGTAAATCCGTAGACTTACTGTTGTTTCTGCGGGGTACTCTTAGAACAAAGTAAGCATTAAGCAAAAGTTAAAGTTCCATTTTTAATTAATAGATTAGTAGTGAAAAAAACACAGTAATTGGAACAAACTAATAGTTTGTTCTGTTTACATCAGAGTTTTCACTAAACGTGATATTATATTCTTTTATTGTTAATGTATGACAAATAGGTTGAAGAACTAAATCTGATGTACTTATATAAACCCCTATTTACGACCAGCTTGAAAGTAAACAAACCTTTCAATATCATTCATCTAACACTGTTTTATCAAATATACTTTTGTCACAATATATACTATATGGTTTTTCAAATGAACTAGGACAAAAATTTGGGCCTGATACTTGTCAATGCTCGTTTGTTATTCACACTAAGTAAAGTATTGTATTTTTGATATCTGGTTTTATTGCAAAAACGTTTATCGTTATTTTAAAAACACTTAAAGAAAATAAATCAGTTATCAGTTCGTTATTTCTAAGTGCAGTATATAAATAACAAAACTAAGTATTAAAACTAACAATTGTAGTTATGATATGTTTATAACAAAAGAAACATATTATGTAAAAAACGCTAACGTGTAACTCTATAAAAAGCAGACTGCTTATATCCATGCACTCTCTCCTATGCCTTAGTTTATTTACTGAATTTCTTCTAAATCTTAAAGCTTAAATTAAAAGAAAAAATTTAAAAAACAGACATCCCAAAATAATGTCATAAAAATAGTCACAAGTATCTCAACCAGAAACAGTTCTTAAACTGCTTCTCACAAAATAATTAAGCAATTAAACTCTACATTAATAACAAAATGAGTTTTTACTTTCTTCGATAGTATAGAAAAAAAACTAAACGCATTCTTTTTGAACGAATTCGCAAAATGCAGAGATTCTTGATTTTAAGTCTTCTAGATAAAAATGATTAAATCTCTATACATTATTGTTCAGATTGAATAAACAGCAAACAACACAAATAAAACTGCTGTTCGTGAAATCAATTAAATATTATTCGTTTATCAGTAAATATGGTTTGGAAAAAAGTATACAGTAATTCCATGAAAATTAGCTGTTTTTTTTTTCCATAAAAATATTCCATTCGTTTATGTCATGTTAGTTTTAAAGAGTTATCGTGCAATAAAATGTCTATAAATATTCAGGAAATTTTTTAATTAAAATGTATTTTAGTTGTAACTTTGGTTGAGTAACTCAGAATATATAATTCTGGAAGACGTTACCTCACAAAGGCTAGATATAACTTACTAAAACAATATATTTTCTTTTTCCATCGCCTTGAGCATTCTTTATAACCGTGTGTTATTAAATACTGTGAATTCTGACTTTTTTTTACCAAAATTATCTTAGTAGCACAGCGGTATGTCTGCGGACTCCCACCTCTAGAAACCAGGTTTCGATGCTCGTGGTGAGCAGAGAACAGATAACCCATTGTGTACCTTTGAGCTTCATTCCAAACAAACTTTCACCAAAATTTATGGTAGTAATAATTCGCCATAATAGTATACTTTTTGTTACAGAATGGATATGACAACCGCATCAATAGAGAAATTATTGTAAAGAGAAAACTGAGTTTTTTTTTCTTTTTGTTTAATTATAGTCAACTGTGAACTCAAGATTTTATTTTTAGAGTTTTCTAAAATATTGGATTTTGTACCTTGTATAGCACAAATAACAAAGAGACTGAAATAGAACACATTTTCTTTGATGGGAAAAACAATCTATTCTCTATTTCTATTAGCGAAGTAATATTAATGCTTTTGTAATTTTTTGACATATCAGTACCTTATTGTTTAAGATTTCCTGCCATGAATCTAAAACTCGCCTAAACGAAAACCGAACATCCATGCAATCTTGCTTTGCTCAGCAACATGATTGCTACTACAGGGACTCAACATGTATAGTGTGTAGAAAATTAGGCCTAGTTTACTAGTACTATGCTACTCATTTAATGTACACATTCCTCTTTCCATGTTGGAGGTTAAGCCTAGTCTACTAGTACTACACTATTCATCTAATGTACACATTCCTATTTCCATGTTGGAAGTTAAGCCTAATCTACTAGTACTACACTACTAATCTAGTGTACACATTCCTCTTTCCATGTTGGAAGTTAAGCCTAGTCTACTAGTACTACACTATTCATCTAATATACACGTTCCTATTTCCCTGTAGGACGGTAAGCCTTGTCTACCAGTACTACACTAATCATCTGATGTTCACATTCCCCTTTCCATGTAGGAACGTAAGCCTAGTATACTAGTAGTACTATACTACTCATCTTGTGTACACATTTCTCTTTCTGTAAATGAGAAACCTTTTCGAATTTCTGTGACAGTTGGTATGAAAAATTTGTATAGCACTCTCTGACAATGCTTACTTTAGTGATTATATTATTTAACTATCAGTGTCATTATAATGTTTGAATGTAAAAAATTTATTAGATTGTTTTGCTAGAGAAAAGTATAGGTTGTGAACGATGTTTAAAAGTGATTTTTTTAAAGATAAAGTGAAAACTTATTCGTACACATTAGTATAGCACTAACATTATTATTATTTATTTATTGTTATTTAGATTTACACATAAGATGGTTGTTTACTTAGGATGATCGAAGTACTTGTTTGTAAGTATACAATTGTAACTTTAAAAAGACAACGAAACTGAACTATGAACTACTTCAAAACTGAGAGCAGTTAAACCATTAATATACTAAAAGTTCATTTGGCTGCTTAAGTCATATATTATAACTATTATAACAACTTAAGTCGTCGGGTTTTCTTTTAATTAAATTAATTAGATATGATGGCTAATTAATTGATGTTTCTGCACTGGCTACAGAAGATTAAGAAAACATACTAAAAATGACTCAAGTATTGTAATACGGTGGTATGTTGCGAACTTTTAAGTCACACGTGACATATTTAGCATATATAAAATCTTACCAAATTCAGGCTGAAATTTCAACCTTTTGACAATGCAAGCACGTGATCAAAAGAAGACATGTCATTATGAGAATGTAGGAAAAGTATTTTTCAAACAGTACCAGGAAACAGTAACATAACAAAGAGGTGCAACACTTTCAGTGATGAGTACAGTACCTGAATCAAACAGTGTTTGTCAGTTTAGTAAGTAAAGCATACTATATTATTTCTTTAATGTTACTTTCATTAACAGTGTTAGAATGCTTAATATATCTAACTTTTAACATTTTGGTTTCTTTATTTTTATACTTTTATTAGAGAAATTGTTTTGCATTGTTATCTTAATATAAGGATATGGTTTTTAGTTTCGACCTAAGTAGGTCTGACTGGAAGTTAATATTCTATAGCATAGTAATTAAGATATACAAGGTAATTCGTCATCACAATATTAGAAGGCTAAAAACTCCAATATTTTAAACTCGCATGAGAGAGCCAGAGTTTATAGAAAGTAATTAATAACAAGTTAAACGTATCCTAATGAACTGTTCTCGCCTTTATAAAGAGTCCCCCTCTAGTACAGCGGTAAGTCTACGGATTTACAACGCTATAATCAGGGGTTCGATTCCCCTCGGCGGGCCCAATGTGGCATTACTCTAAAAAAACAAACACATACGCCTCTATAAAGAAACAAAAATAGCTAGTGCGTAAGCTGTTTCCAAAAAAAACAAAAAAAACTTATTAGTGAGAGAAAGACAAATTTCAGAAAATACCAAAATCCCTTGTCCCTGAGAAATTGTATGTCGGTGTTGGATGAGTTTTAGGTGTACTGATAGAATACGCTGATACCAATTACATAAGCTCCTATATTCTGTTAATATCAAGAAGAATGTTAAGTTAGACGTCTAAATCCACGAAAGCATTTGAATGAAGCTGGTGTTTCTCTTGTTTCTTTCTCTGATATAAAGCCATCTTCCTGTTTAAATAAAGATGTTTTCGTTTCTGTCAACATGAGTGATATTTGAGATGAAGATAAAATAATTATATTATGTTTGTGTAGTTTAATCTTACTTTAAAAGTTCTTAGAAAAAGAACACTTACAAACTTATTATTATAAGTGCATTTCTTAACACATCAATTCATTATGTATCGTTACTTCATTTTATAACAGAGTGGGAAGATGTGCCGCTAGGGGATATTTAGCGTGTTCTAGAAGCATGGGCACAACTTGATCGTATCCTTTCTGACAGGCTATGAATATTGAACATTTTGTGCGTTTCCCGAACGCCAAAGCTACCAGTTTTTTCATGTAAGGATCTCCTTTCTTGATCTTAAATGGTCATCCGAGCAAAGTTTGTGATACAAGGAACACAACAAACCGGATAACTGCATATTATACATTTGAGCCTAATTGGAAAATATTATTAACTTTAAATATGGTAATAAAACGTTATACAATACAGTTAAAATAAGCTTATATATATAAGTAATATTTGAAACCGTCCATACGTGGTGAAACTTCGTAATTACAGAACTGGGTAAAAACAGAGAAAATTATTCATTTCACAAATGTCTAAAATTGTTAAAATATATGTAATAAATATAAGAATGTATTAAATAAATATAAAGAAATAAAAAAATTGACTAAAAGTCTCTGATAACTATTTTTAGTTGTGAATAAGGTCATGAAGAAAGTTGGCACTACTTTACACGGATGAACATCTTACAGCATTTAAGGGCTTGTTTGGAGTATGAGGAATCATAATTACAGTAGACTTAATGGGTAGTGGTTGGGAGTTATAGCAGTTAATTTAGATAACTGGTTGGGGCCCTTCCTATTAGTATAAATCGTCTACTGGGCTAGTAATTAGTGTCTTATTACCACAATGAAGACTGGAATTCTAACTTCAGAAGGTAAGTTTGTTTACCTTATTTACTGGCCCGGCATGGCCTAGCGCGTAAGGCGTGCGACTCGTAATTCGCGGGTTCGCGCCCGCGTCGCGCGAAACATGCTCGCCCTCCCAGCCGTGGGGGGTATTATAATGTGATGTTTAATCCCACTATTCATTGATGAAAGAGTAGCCCAAGAGTTGGCAGTAGGTGGTGATGACTAGCTGCCTTCCCTCTAGTCTTACACTGCTAAATTAGGGACGGCTAGCACAGATAGCCCTCGAGTAGCTTTGTGCGAAATTTCCAAACAAACAAACAAAACCTTATTTACCCCCCCCCCCCAATGGCAGTACCTTAGTTTTATTTTTTGTATTTTTTCTTCTTCTTTATTTGGGAGAGCAGTCACTTTCCCACAAATGTCTGAAGGCAGTAAAGGGTGATATAGATGTAAGACGTTGTGGACTTGAGCATCCACATCTCGCTCTCTTAAATTCAGTTTCTATTTCTACTTTTTTTTTTCTGCTATTCCTTTATTTTGTTCCATTATTTTATCTCTTTATGTGAGACTGACGAATGGTGGTTAAGACTGATAGACGGTGTATCTCCATCGCAATGTGGGTTCTACTTTCGCAGTCACCTCCAAAACCTAGGGTACATTTTATATTCCACATTATAGCCTCTGCCATACGGATCCTTTCAACTAGTGCAGCGGTTTTTTGTTTTTATTTATAACAAAATATATATGTGTGTGTGTGTTTAAAAATAAATCCATACAAAGATTAACATATTAACATATTCTCTTATAATATGGAGTCACATTACCTTTAAGACTCCTAATATATACCATTCTACTAAACTATCCGAAATTAATAGTCATTAATTAGAAATATAAAACCTGCTTGTTTGGTTTGTGATAAGAATAGTGTTATCCTCTGATACATATTACTGAGAACAAAGTATGTTTTATATTTTAGACAAAAGGTTTTACAGAGAAATAACGTCTTTTGTTGTTGTTGTTTTATTTTTGCAAAATAAATATATAATTCAAAAGTATATGCTATACCGTATTCTGTTAGTAATGGTTCAATTTTTTTATGATCCATTCTATACGTTTAGGTATTGTAGAAGTATTTCAAAATATTTGGGCAATTTTGTTACATAATAATATAATTTAAACTGTTTATTATTATTTGGCACAGCATCTGTTACGTATTGTTATTTATCTCAAACCAGTATCCAATTTATTATGGTATGGAACACGCATTACGATTCAAATAGCCGGAAATTTTAATTTAAAAGTTAATTGAATTTCGGAATGTATCAATTTTATGATACTTTCCAACAAAACTGATACACACAATTTTCTTTTTAACACAAATATATTTTAATATGCAAACAACAATACAATTTATAATAACTTTTATTACAAATAGTTATTGCAAGTAATTATGTATATACAAAAATCTTAGAAACTCACAAACAATATTCATCCTTCTATCTGATCTCAAACTGAATATTTTATCAACGGTCCAAGTCCACGAAACGCAAATTACTTTTATGTTGATACACAGGAACACTTCACTTGAGGGAAAAACTGGCTAACTCTATTCTTCTTTGGCCGGATACCGAATACTGAATTATGGATTGTAATGTCCGAAATTTATGAACATTCCTGGTCAAATTCTGTAGTTTTGCGACTAATAAGCGTTAACCATAATTATAGCTTCTGAGACTTATAGTATATTGACTGCAGCTGACCAACAAATATTCTATTGCTGTCTCTCGGTTACCTTTTACACCAATTAAGCAAGTTTCTAGAACGTTCAACAATATTCAAAGACACGCTAGTATTTTTGTAAAACTTGTATTGCTAATTCGTGCTCTCGAGAGTTTTCTACAAATTTAGAGAACAGGCGGGATTTGAGCAATGCACATCTAACTCTATACGTCACATGCATCAAATTATCACAAACGTAGCTATTACAATAAATACATAATAGTAAATCCGTAATAATTCGAATAGTTGTACCTAAACTTTGTTGAGCATTGTTCATTCATCTTCTTGTTAATACGGAAACCAGACACTGATCAGTATTTTTGTTCCACCAACTCAAACGTCATCCTTGACAGCCGATATGTTAATTATAGACTTGTTGCTACTCTAACTGTTTTATCTAATAACAAATGAAGAAGTTTATATTTGTATCAAACTACTCTAACTTTTTTATTAGAAATAACGAGCTGAAAATAATTGAAACTGCTAAAACTTATCAACAGAGTGCGTTAAAATTCAGTCATAACTTGCTGTATTTGTTTGTTTTGAATTTCGCGCAAAGCTACTCAAGGGTTATCTGTGATAGACATCCCTAATTTAGCAGTGTAAGACTAGAGGGAAAGCAGCTAGTCATCACAACCTGCCGCCAACTTTTGGACTACTCTTTTACCAACAAATAGTGGGATTGATAGTAACATTATAACGCCCCCACAGCTGAAAGGGCGAGCATGTTTGGTGTGACTGGGATTCGAACCAGCGACCCTTGGATTACGTTCGAGTCGAGCGCCTTTATCACCTGGCCATGCCGGGCCAACTTGATGTAAGCAGAATAAGAGTAGTGGAAGAAGATAGCTGAATAAAAAACACACTTAATATCAGAATGTCCTTAAAAATTACGTTAACTTTATCATATCTAATATAACATATTAATCTCAACACTATTTCAAAGTCTAATTTCCTAATCCTTTATATTAAAGTTAAATTTAATATTATACTTTAATACCAAAACCATCTTAAGTATATTTTTTCTTTTTCTTGCTTTGTATTAAAGTAAATTAAACATTGTAACACGGCATTAGTCAGAATAATATTTATACAATCCATTTGACAAAATAACAGATGTTATGGTATATATGCGTTTTACTAGCGTTCATAAGATAGTCTATTAATGCCATTTTCACACAGCAGTTTGTTTGATTGTTTTGAATTTCGCGCAAAGCTACTTGAGGGCTATCTGCGCTAACCGTTCCTAATTTACCAGTGTAAGACTAGAGGGAAGGCAGCTAGTCATCACCACCTACAGCCAACTCTTGGGCTACTCTTTTATCAACGAATTGTGGGATTGATCGTCACATCACAATGCCTTCACGACTGAAACGGCGAGTATGTTTGCTGTGACGGGGATTCAAACCCGCGACCCTCAAATTACGAAACGAGTGCCTTAACCACCTGGCCATGCCGAACCTTTAAATCAGGGAAAGCTAAACCTAAGACTTGGCCCGGCATGGCCAAGCGCGTAAGGCGTGCGACTCGTAATCCGAGGGTCGCGGGTTCGCGCCTGCGTCGCGCTAAACATGCTCGCCCTCCCAGCCGTGGGGGTGTATAATGTAACGGTCAATCCCACTATTCGTTGATAAAAGAATAGCCCAAGAGTTGGCGGTGGTGGTGATGAGCTGCCTTCTCTAGTCTTACACTGCTAAATTAGGGACGGCTAGCACAGATAGCCCTCGAGTAGCTTTGTGCGAAATTCCAAACAAATAAACTAAACCTAAGACTTGTGGTCTCTGTTGAGGCTGTTCACCCAAGTTCTCGAAAAAGAATCATTCAGGTTAATAACAGAAATATAGCTAGAATTTATCTCTAATAAATAATTTCATTCGATTTTTTTCTTTAAACAAACGTTTAAACAGATGGGATACAATTTGTTTGTTTGTTTCGGAATTTCGCACAAAGCTACTCGAGGGCTATCTGTGCTAGCCGTCCCTAATTTAGCAGTGTAAGACTAGAGGGAAGGCAGCAAGTCATCACCACCCACCGCCAACTCTTGGGCTAGATACAATTTGTATTCAAAGTGTAAGCCAGTGTTATAATTTATTATCTGAAAATAAACGTTACGCAAGTCCCCAGACTCATTATTTCAACATTAGAATCCAATTACAGGATTATACCTTAAATGTATATTATCTTTATAGTACTCCAACTAACCATAATTGGTAAAATAATAGGATTATTATTTAATAAAGGCAATAAACAATTTCAGAAAAAAAAATATCTAATTATTCGTACTCGACGCTTCGGCTTATGATGGGCAAAAATATTGCTGTCGTCGTGGCCTCTATTTCTATGCATTTCTTTGAATTATCATCTGTTACTCAGTAAAATTTTGAAACTAATCTTGAATCAACGAGGTGGTACAGATATACTGATGATGTCGTAGTTATATTTCGGTTACTGTCATTTCAAATCAGATTGTTAACCTGTGACGTTCGTAGACCCTTGACAAAGGCGTAAGCCGAAACATGTGGGTCAAGTAATTAAACTTTTTTTAAGTTATTTGTTGTGTTAATTAAATAATGGTTTCTATTCTTCAGTCAACACTGAAAAAATTTAATTAGTAATAAAAGTAGGCCTAATTGGATGTTACATATAGTAACCATTCAGTTAATTAATGAACATGGAAACTTAGATTTCATATACAATCCGTCTGAAATGTGAGAACTTTACCATTATGATTTAGATCAGGAGAAGAAACTGAAGGTTTATACGATTGAAACATTTAAATAAAACAAAAAGGTTTAATGTTTGTATAGTAGTCTAATTTATTAGTAAAATAATACATTATGATTTTGAATTCAAACCAAATGAAACGGTTTATTTGCATGTCCCCATAATAACATTAAATGGTGCTAATAACTAATAAAACTTACTGATTATAAGAAGTTATTTCTACCATAGGTTATTTGTTAATAATGATTTTCTGCGCAAGAAATCTGTCGGAGTTATTTTATTTTAATACTATATATTAATATAATAAAATGTCATTTTCTCACTTCTTTTCAATATATAGTATTGTATTTGCACTATTTATGAGTTACATTTTCTGAAAAATAAATTATGCATTTTTTTCAATTAATGTATACTAGCCTCCATTTTTATTATCAAATCAAATGCTACGATTTATGTTTATATAAACTAGTAATCTTGTTGTTGTTTTTACTGAATACATCGCATAAACAAGCACTAACCAACTGTGTTCATGCCAACAGTTTGTATTTATTTGATTTTCATTATTTTTTTTCTATTATAAAAGAAGTCAGCCATAATCAAGTGATTAAGGCACTCGACTCGTGATCTGAGGGGCGCGGGTTCAAATCCCCGTCACACCAAGCAGCCGTGGGGGTGTTATAATGTACGATCAATCCCACTATTTGTTGGTAAGAGTAGCCCAGGACTTAACGTTGGGTGGCGATGACTAAGTGCAGTCCTTCTAGCCTTATACTGATAAATTAGGTACGGTCTCGTGTAGCTTTGCGAAAAATTGTTATAAAATAAGGTCGACCATATTATCATTTATTTCGATACAATACATTTTTTGCAAACAGATTTTTCTGAAAACGAAAAGAAAATTGCAGTTATAAACATGTTTAGATATCAGAACAATATATTTTTGTAAAAAACTCAAAAGTTGATAAATTGGCTACTTTTGTAAGAGGTTTTTTTGTTGTTGTTGTTGTTGTTTTGAATTAAGCACATAGTGTAGCTTTGTGCTACACCCCAGTAGCTCAGCGGCATGGGCCCGGCATGGCCTAGCGCGTAAGGCGCGCGACTCGCAATCCGAGGGTCGCGGGTTCGCGCCCGCGTCGCGCTAAACATGCTCGCCCTCCCAGCCGTGGGGGTGTATAATGTGACGTTGGTAAAGAGTAGCCCAAGAGTTGGCGGTGGGTGGTGATGACTAGCTGCCTTCCCTCTAGTCTTACACTGCTAAATTAGGGACGGCTAGCACAGATAGCCCTCGAGTAGCTTTGTGCGAAATTCCCAAAACAAACAAACTCAGCGGCATGTTTGAGGAATTACAACGCTAAAACCCGGGTGCTTTTGGTAAGAGAAAATAATTGAAAGTTAATTTACAAAACAAAATTATATAATATCATAACCACATAAACTTAGTAATTTCCATTTAAGCACTTCTTTTAATCATGTAAGTGGTTTATGAGGTTTCAAGAACTCTTTTAACACATTTTTAACCAGAACGGTAAACTAGTTTAGTATCTGTCAAATTGTTTTCATACATAGTACTCTTCAAAATTTCATAAATTTTTTCCTATGATTATTTGAGATTGCACTCACAACTGTTAGCACAACAATATTTCTTTAAAATATTAAAATCTTCATTTTACGAAATTAAACGCTTATATTCCTAGTTGAATCTTTACCTTTAAAATAACTTAGATCAAGTAACGCCACCTATAATTAAAATCATACATTGAAATCCCTCCAAATAATTACCACATTTATTCAAAGTGCTATTGCATTTCTTTGTTAGATTACAATTGTTTGTTTGTAGATAAAGAATACCCTTTTCATTCTTGGTGTAACTTAACTCTGAAATGATAATTCCATTGTTGACACAACATCAACTAAAAGCGTTAAATTGACGCTGAAACATCAATACAAAAAAAGGAGAATAATATTAACATTCTCTAATCAAATATTCATAATATATTTACATAATAGCAGATTACTGAGGCCACAATACTCCCTTCGTCGTCTACTGTGACGTAAACACGTACAAAAAGTTATGCGCATGTGATTGGCTTAATGAGATACACTTTTTTGTTTTGTTTCACTCTATCGCTGAAGCTGTCATTTTTTGCATTTTAATTAACAGAAGTATCATTTCATGGGTTGTTTATCAACAAAGACTGTAAGTACATTCCACTTTTTCAGTAGGTACGTGCATGTGGATGTAATAACTGCACTTTGGGTGCACGTGCAATTGCAAAAATAATTTTATCAAAAAGGAATGATAGTTACATAATCCGTCAAGAACAGTTTTTTTCTATTTCATATCCTAAATTTATAATTTCGTTTATAGTTATTTACAATACATATTATTCAAACAAAGGACTTGAAAACATCTCTTCACTGGGAGGTCTTGATTATACTTTATAATTAATGAGAATTTTCAGTCTAATAACATGTTTTAATAACAATATTTCAGTCTTTTCATAACTAATATACACTGAAACATCTGATGAATGAAACAATAAGTTAGATTGGAATACCTCATAAATATAGAAATAAAGAAAATATTATGTAAAAATTAAAAATGTTAGTTTGCTTGGAAGTTCGCGCAAAGCTACACGAGGGTTATCTGCGTTAGCTGTCCCTAATTCAACTGTGTAAGACTACAGGGAAGGCAGTCAATCATCGCCACCCGCTGCCAACTCTTAGGCTACTCTTTTGCCAAGCAATAGTGGAATTAACCATAATATTATAACACTCCCACGACTGAAAAGGCAAACATGTTTTAGTGGATTGGGAATTCGAACTCGCAGATTGTGAGTCACATACCCTAACCATCTGGCCATGCCGGAGTCATAAGATCTTGGAAGTCACATCATAACTGACAAATTGTCAAGCGCCAGTTTTTGTTTGATAGTATCTTTGAAAGAAATGTTGCTTTTCTTGCAGTATACATTTTGATTGTTTTCAGACGTCCTTCACTGTGATAGATCTCTGGATTTCGAAACTGGTGAGCCTGTTTAGAATCCTTGCGATCTCATGAACTACTGTCCACACACATTAAACTGTGAGTGCATTATAAGAGTGATAGTCATTTCCTTAATGTGGATTGTGAATGATAGGGTGCTGCTGACAGTCCATTTTCCTTCTGGTCGGTGGTTTAAAATTAGATGTTGTGGCGGAGAGCCTCAGAAGTTTGCTATAAATTCAATAATATTGTACTTAAAGTCCTGTTTTCATTTACGAATTAGAATATCTACAAGTGGTTTCATCAAAGTTTATAAATATATAACAACTATTGAACTGATATTTCAATGGAAAATTTGCAAATTTTATTTTTGTTTAAAACTTCATGTTATCTGCACACACAAGTTTTATTTACTTTTTTTTATTTGTTTACTTTTTAATTAGGCCCGGCATGGCCAAGCGCGTTAAGGCGTTCGACTCATAATCTGAGGGTCGCGGGTTCGAATCCAGGTCGCACCAAACATGCTCCCCATTTCAGCCGTGGGGGCGTTATAATGTGACGGTCAATCACCCTATTCGTTGGTAAAATAGTAACCCAAGAGCTGGCGGTGGGTGGTGATGACTAACTGCCTTCCCTCTAGTTTTACACTGCTAAATTAGGGACGGCTAGTGCAGATAGCCCTCGTGTAGCTTTACGCGAAATTAAAAAAACAACAAACTTTTTAATTAAAATGGTGAACAGGAAATTGAAAATAAATTGTTAAAAATACCAAACAATTAACGATAAAATAAATAATTAATTATTTACAACCATAACATTAGGGGTTCGATTCTTCTGGGTGTGGCTTTGCAATAAGTAAAACACACACTCTCATTCCTCAATTATTCAGTTTATCTTTTTATTCAAGGCTTAAATGAAAATAAGGTCGACAGATGGCGTGTGTATTTCAGTTGAAACGGATATTTGACAGATAAATCACATTTTATAATAGAAGATTTTATACGTTATATTAAAACGATTTTGAATGTGTAAGTGAACAAGTCATGTTTTAGTCACAGTTAGTACAAGGTCGTAGGAGAGCAGCATCTGCGAGAACAACATGTTATCATTGGTTGGAATTTCATTGGTGGTGCTTTATAGAAGGATATTTCACAAACCTTTCCGACGCAAAATATGCATGTAAACGTTTAGATAAGTAAAATAATGTTTATGTCGTGGAGGATAGATATGCCCCTTGGAAGTCCAATGAAACATAGATGAACTAGTGATACCAGATCCATCCAAACAGAGATAAGATCTTCAATACGTTATACTATAGCCACGGTAAATAAAGACTGGCAGGTGAGATTTTTTCTGTTTGTTTGTTTAGAATTTAGCACAAAGCTACACAATGGGCTACCTGTGTTTGCTCACCACAGGTATCCAAACTCAGTTTCTAGAGGTGTGAGTCCACAGACGCACCGCTGCGCCATTGGGTGGAGGTGAGAACCTGCAAACACAAAGGTCGCTGGTACAAGCTGTCCATGTGCCTCAGCCAACAGTACAGCATAAACTAGAAGGATCTTTGCATATACTTCTTGTGTTTAACTGTAGAATACTTCAAGCCACTGAAGAATTAAACAAGTATTCGTGCTATTTCATGAAAAGACATAGGGCCATATCACCGGACCCAGAGCCAAAGATTTCTGTGCGATCAGCCTGTTGAAAGAGGCCGGGAACCTTCAGTCTTGTTCATTAAATGCATTACGTAAAGTGCGCTTCAACATGTTTTGTGCTTTTGACGTAACAGCTTTAAGAATAGGCCTTTTGCAATGGAACCTACGCTGTAGGGCCATTGTCGAGAAGCACAGCCGCCAGATATAAAATGACTGCACCAGAAGACATTAACTCTAACGATGACGTAGTACTTCTTACATTTCAATGAAATTACAGACGATCTGAAATTTTTGTTAAAACACATGAAAACGATATATATTTATAAAGACTTTTGCCACCTCTAGTTTAGATGCACTGTTAATAAAAAAATCTGGAACATTTATAAACTAGCGAAGATCTGCAAAACATCTGTTCTCAGATTAGTATGTTTACTGCAACATTACTTCCTCAAATACAGGATTTCTAGAATAATACAAAATAATTGTAGTCGCAATCACCGAAATATGTACGTCCACTTATCTTGGGCCTAACATTAGTTAAGTTTTTTTTCTTATTTTAGTTTCGTTCGGCTTGAGCTTTACTGTAATCGGTAAATGGACTTATAACGTAATTCTACAACCTAAAGTTAGAGTTTTTTTTTAAAGTTTGATAAGTTTTTAATATATTGTTGTACAAACTATCTACTAAAATATATTTACATCCGTTAAAATGAAACGCGCGTGCATTTTCAGGACAAACAGAAACTGAGTGTTATGGTCACAGATAATTTTCAAATTAAAATTAAAATACTTTGTTGTACCTATGTTTGTCAGAAGATGGCGCACAAATCAACTATATATCTTAAAATGTTAATTTCATTTTAAAATACTTTTTTTACTTTCCATGATGAAAAAATTATTTTATCTCTCTTCTGTCAGTGTCACAAGGTATTTTTTACTAAAGGGGTTTATTTGTTCTTTTATATATATATAGCTTCTGAATTTTGTCACGTAATATTTTAAATATTCAATTTGCATCGTGATATTTAAAATTCACAGTTTTATTATTCATGTTAAAATCCTTAACATTTCGACATCAGAAGTTTCTATGCAAACTGTTTCATTAGATATTTATCAAACTTATAAATTCGCTAAAGTTTTCATTGTTATTAATGTTTGTGTTTATTACGTATTGAAATTATGTCGGCTGAGTACTCTATTTCCATTAGAATCAACATCGGTTTAGAAACGCCGAACATAGACAAAATATTTTACTTTTAATATGATATATTAAATCAAATAGTTACATTTTAAGTAATATCTACTATCCTGTATAACTGCAGTTTTACAGCGTACATAGCTCATCTGACTGTTAAGTAATGAGGAAACGAACAGAAGCTTGCTTGGAGCCACTGTCGACAACCAGGCACCATAAGGCTAGCGTCAAGCCAGACTTCAGTCAGAAAAAGCGAGATAAGAAAACGGTGTTTGTACTTGGAACACAGGAAAGGTTAAAGAAACGCGATCTTCGAGTTCCAGTATTTCAGACTAAGTGAACTATACTCCCTTCCTGTTATCTGAAATCTTTTCACCCGCCCCTGTATTTAGGGGTGCCATGCCATCGTATGGACAAAATGTCACAACTCATGTGAGACAGTAGGAACATTCTGCTGGGCAAGGAAAATGATGCATATCCTGCTGAAGAAAGGCCTAGCAGGCGTTATTCGACTTGCGGTTATTCTTTTCTCTCAAATACTTATTTATTCAAATAGGAAAACTACTTCAGAGGATGTAGTGAGAGGTGTGTGTGTGTTGTTTTGTTTTTCACCCGAATACTTTATAGAGCTCACAGTTATGACATACCACGTGGTGCGAATAGGCTTATCCCACAAGCTCCGCCTACTAGTTGTGAAGCTCCTCAAGACAGCTCCAAATCAACCTCACGTGACATTCTATGTTTACAGACAGAGGATCAAGTATAAGTGTGACTGTGCTGTGTTACTGATTCTAGCAACACTCTCTGATAATAGCTAAACAAACGCTATTTCCTTTGCGCTCAAGTGTTTGCTCAAAAACTAAAATTTGTCAGTGTTTTTGAGCCTTAAACACTTTTCTGTTTACAAGTCCATATGATTTTCACTTAAGCTCCTCGACCATTTTAAACGATGTGTTTGTAACATAGAAATACTGATCAAATACTCAAGTCTTACGAATAACCATTAACGGAATTTAAAGTTTCTGTTTTCGGTGAAACCCTATTTCTTGATTTTACTTAAATTATGAAAACTTACTTTTTATAAACGTAAGTTTCAATTTTGTTTTATCATTCCTAAAATAATATGAAACTGAGTTACACCTATTGATAAAACAATATTGCATATGAGAAATAATACGTTGTAATGTGTATTGGTGTTATTATGGTTTTGAATTTTCCATGTCATGTTTTATAATATGAATCTGTGTAACTTCATAAATAAGTTTTTCTCGCCTTAGGATGGCCAGGTGGTTAAGGTACTCCTGTTGTAATCCGATGGTCGTGGGTTCGAATCACCGTCACAAAAAACATGCTCGCTCTTTCACCTTTGGGAGTATTATAAAGTAACGGTCAATCCCACTATTCGTTGGTAAAACAGTAGCCCAAGAGTGGATGGTGATGACTAGGTGCCTTCCTACTCGTCTTACCCAGCTAAATTAGGGAGGGTTAGCGCAGAGAGCAATCGTGTAGCTTTGCGCGAAATTCAAACAAAAACATAAAACAAGTTTTTATTTCGTTACTATTATGCTTATGAAGAAAGTTTACATAAAATATTGGTACAATTACTAACAACATTCTTGAAAAAAAATAATAACGTGAATTTTAAAACTTTTATCTCTATTATCCTAAAAATGAACACGTTTATGAATTATAAACTAACTAAATTATCCTCAAAAAATTTTTGAGGGTTATACAAATCACGTGGGTAAATCTAGTGATTTCAGCGTGCAACTGTCTCCTTCAAATTCAGCCAATCCAGAGCCAAGATAGAAAGAAAGGGAACAGGTTACGCCTTGTGAGGACAAAGTAATTTCCTGACTAAAAGGTCAAATTCTGCTGCTAGCCTCTGTTGTTACAACTACATGCCACGTGACACTAGTCATTTAATCCTGGGAGGCTCAGTGACAAACAGGATATCGTGGTGGAAATGCAATTTTCATAAACATTGCTTAACTTTACTGAAACGCTTCATAATTTATTGCATTTTAAGATTACTTATTGTTTTGAACTTTTAACAATGCATAAAACAAAATTTCTCCTAAATGATGTCTCTTTAATTATGTAGTGTCGTTAGACGTAGACTTTCCTGATGTGTTTACTCTTAACCAATAATATGCGTAAAGTTACAAAGTGATAACTTACTACTTCAACCAGTTTACACACAGTTAATATTTTTCTTTTGTGTATGTGTGAATATATCAGTCATAAAAATAAGCGTAAAAGGTTATATTTATAGGTATAATTAAATATGACCGTAACGACTAATCACGACTACTGTTATTGCAATTTCATTGATAGTATGTTTATATTGATTTTATAGATTTTTGAATCTATTACATCTTCGACAAATTCTTGTTACTAACGGCCTTCAACCAACTACATCGGGAGTTCGGCCATGATGTTAAGAAGCCACAAATGTTTTGTTCCTTGTTGTTTTCAGTGAAGTGGCTGACTCAGACGGCACCCATGTAGAACGAGCATTCGATCTTGCACCCAACAACTAGGCCGTGCCAGGGCCATTAAGTTTTAGACAAATAATGGTTGAAAACTGAGTAGGGTCAGGAAGGAAGGGAGAAGAGTTTGTTTTTGTAGCACAAAGCTTCACGAGAAATGACTGCTCGTGCTCTGTGCACCACGAGCAGTCCAGCTCCGGATTTTAGCATCTTCGCTTCGTGAACTTACCGCTCTTTCGAAGGAAGAGCGAGGTAAGAAGAAAAAAGATTGTCGTGACTTCAACTCTTAGGAAAGTATATCAGTTAGTATTTCTAGTCCTCTGTCTATTGGTTTTACCAATGGTAAATCATTTACTTATGATATAACACTGTAGTTGTGAAATGTATGGACTTTTACAGAATTCTTGCCAATGCCTCTTCATCATAGATTATCGCACCAAACATACTCGCCATTTCAGCCATGGGGACGTTATAATGTAATGATAAATTCGACTATTCGTTGGTAAAAGAGTAGCCCAAGAGATGGCGGTAGGTGGTGACGACTAGATACCTTCCCTCTAGTCTTGCACTACAAAATTATGGACAACTAGCGCAGAAAGCCCTCGTGTAGCTTTCCGCGAAATTAAAAACAAACAATCATCATAGGTTACGCCTTTATTTTGAGGAACCTAACTGGGAAGGAAAGGGCGATGAATGCTGTTTTTATTTCCTTCTTAGGCTACCTATACGATAACTCGTTGCTTAAAGAAAAATCTTGAAATCATGGGGCATTCTCTTTAAAACATTTAATTAAACAAGTGACGACTAGGTTTCATATTTTTAAAATGTTTAAGATAAATTACATTTCAAAATCTAAATACGAATATAATTCAAGACAATCCAACAAACTTCAAACAAGTTAACAACAGTGATATAATACTTCGAAATAACATAGCCTATGTCCCCGTTGTGCAATTGAAGCAAATGCAAACAGTTTCTGGCATAGAAACTCTGCTCAAGCCCTAAGGACATATCTCAGACTTACAAAAAAATGAAGCTTCAAACTGTCTGTTACAGACTTGGAGAACTCGACTGCAAGAACGCACAGTGAAGAAGACGGAGCCTTTATGATATATTTGATAAAGTCGTACGTGTGTGTTTATGATTTCTGCATATCTGATACTGCCCTGAGGCAATCAAAAGAATCAGTTGACAAATTATAGTTTTTCACTTGTTTATACATATTTGTATTTCTCTTATGTACGCTGTTATTAATACTTTTTAAAGACATTATAGTTGTAGTGATCGCTGATTGTATCTTTGGTTTAATTAACACATCTCACTAAATCTTTAAGTCAAACAGGTGTACTATTGAAAAAGTCAACGACATGTAAAAGAGGTCAGGTGATTACGGACATACAATGAACGAATGCGATGATTTTAATTTACCATCCACATGTATTTTGTACTCTTAAGTCACAGAAGACGGATAGTAGTTAATAGTTCCATCTGGTGTCTTTTTCTTACAATTACAACCATGCGTGACTTGGAAATAAAAAATTAGTTGTAAATTTTCCTCTCCGATTTACCCTTCATAAAGACTTCTTTTTTCCCTTCAGCCGTCTGTGTCAACGACATCCAACGAACCATCGTTTGTCTACGTCACAAGTTTTGTCTCCATCTCAACAACTTACACAAACAAGCATGTTAGAGGGTGTTGATAGAACATCTTTTGTGCGTTAATATTTTTGGTATTCGTTTACCTTACGTAACTTATTAAAAATACAAGATGTTTTATGAGTAGTTGGGTATAAAATAGCGCGTGTCTGTATCACTAACCTAAGTAACCTTCATCCATTTCTGACACATACAATAAATCATCTGTATGTTTTCAGACTTTTATCTTATTCACAATATCAACTAAATTAACTACGTTTAACTGTCGAGTTTATATATATTTATTTATTTATTTTGCCTAATTTTATATCGGGGATATTTAACCATTGTTATTTGTTATGATATACTCTACATTATAAATTGGTTTTTGGGGTCACATTGACATTATATTTGGTAGAATGGTTATTCTAATTGTTGCTTGGTATTTATCTCTTTGCTTTAGAGAATAATAAAACCAAACCATCCAAAAAAGGAATATTCTTTCCTCTTTAGTAAATAAACAACAAAATTCACTAAGCATAAAATAAAATGTAATATATAATCTATTGTACGTTTCAGTTGGTATTGTTATAAAAAACAAAACCTATATTACTTACAATCTCTTTGTTCCACAAACTGAATTTTGTTAAAATACCAAAACTAACGAATATATCATGATTATTTTATTACTTAATCAACAGTAATACAAAAACTACTGACCAGTGTGAATATTACTTACCTGACATATTACCTACCAAGACTGACAATATACGTTCAATTACAGCTGTTTATAATTCTACATGAAGGGATAAACCAATACTTGTTATACAACTGACCACATAACTGTAATGATTCACTACTATGATAAACCAACACTTGTTATACAACTAACTACATAACTGTAGTGATTCACTACTATACGTCACCCAATTTATAACCAGTATATGTCATATCGTTTTACATGTATTCCTATGATTTTTTTAATGTTCTGCTGTTTTCATACGTGGTTGATAGTATCCATTTTGATGGAATCTCTGAAGGTCGTTAACATGTGCTAATACTTTTACTCGGGTACATGTTACATTCTAGGACTTTTTGTATTTATGTCCCTAGAGTTTACATATAGACAAGTGTGACTTTCATATGTTCAAAAAGGCGATACAAAAATCTATAGAGACTGGTTTGAAATTATTAAAATTATATACCTAAAGTGATAGTTGAATTATCTAACCTAGAGAACTGTATCAGTTATGGAACCACCCTAGATTCTCGGTCCTACTAAAAAAGGGGGATATATATATACACAGTTTTCGGTTTTTAACCCCAGCAAAAGAGCTCACAGAGTCGCTCTGAGTTTTTCAAGTACAATCGTTTAGCTCATGGCCCGTCATCTCTTAGTTCATTTGAAACCTAACCACAATTTTGGACTCAGGCGATCAAACCATTTCGATTGATGTATTTGACCACGCCCAAGGTCTCATAGATTAATTTACTCTAATCCTGCTTAAAATAAGCTAAGCTTCAAGGTAGTTTCGTAGAAATCCTGATGACTAATAAAATCCATTCAGGTATATGCGCCCCACGCTTGGTATTACTAGCACATAAACATACAGCTGATAAAAAAGAATAAAAGGTCTCATAGATTAATTTACTCTAATTCTGCCTAAAACAACTTCATGTACCGTGGCTACTGAGGATTCCCTCTTGTTTTAGGTGGTTAGGCTGCTTGACTCGTAATCTGAAAGTAGCGGGTTCAAATCCTCGTCACGCCAAACATGCTCGCTCTTTCAGTCGTGAGGGCGATATAATGCGATGGTAGATCCCACTATTCGTTGGTAAAGGAGTAGCCCACGAGTTGGCGGTGGGTGGTTATTACTAACTTCCTTCCCTCTAGTCTTACACTATTAAATTATTAAATTAAGGACAACTAGCGTATATAGCCCTCGCGTAGCTTTGCGTGAAATTAAAAAAAAAAAAAAACAAACAAACCCTCTTGTTTTACTTGATTTTGTCTCCTCTTGATTATTTGCTATTCGGTCCAGCAGACCGAACAATAAACAAGAATTCGTTAGTTATAAGGTCACATTGTCAAAATAACGAATAATTTTTTTCAGTTATGTTATTACGTTGCTTGTTTTTCCTTTATTTTCCATGTACAAAATAACATTTTTCTAAACTAGGTTTTGTGGATAAATTCGGTTACTTGTGTCTGAATGCTCCCAATTAGCGATAATTGCCAAAAAAGTGGCACTAGCCACTTTAAAAATATTTCACGAATGAAAGAAAAAACAAATACAAGACATAAGAATACTTTAGTAAAAACAAATACAAGACATAAGAATACTTTAGTAAATATGTATCTCGCTACTAAGATGTATATGAATATAAATGTTTAGTTTTATTTCACAAAATCGATCTGCACTGTTTCTTTTCGTTTTTTGCTCTTAGGTTTATTGCGTAACCATCTTTAATTTTTGAGCTGATAAAGCAGAAGGAAGGCACGAAGTCAGTAGCACTCACCAGCAACACCGTGACAACCCTTGTCTAAGAGCTGACTGTTACTATTATAACTCCTAATTACGTTTCGAGTTTCTGCTGCAACAGACAACCTCCATTAATCCTCAAATCTACTGTCTAGGTACACTAAGTACTTGACCATCCCTCGTCGCAAGTTACAAATGTCATTTCATTAGTACGATTTCTGTAACTCTTAATTTCATAATTAAACAACAACAACAAAAAAAAAAAAGAATGACCAGTGAAACTACTTGAACATTTTCTTAAGCTTGACTTTTCTGCAATGGACAGTGTGTACACTTGCGTTGGACACTTGACTACAGGAATAACAAATTGAAAAAGTGTTGCTGTTTTTCCTTAAAATGTCTTCCCATCGACCAACTGACATGAAATCCCATGTAGAACTTATTAATCTAAGGTTTCTTACTTAAAGGAAAATGTTGGATTTACTCATAACAAAATGTGCTACCACGTGAATGGATATTTTCATTCAACATAAAGAAGTCCATAACCTCGATGCATCATCTGACCTACTACTGATGGACGCTGTTGTCATCTACATTTTTTCATAATGTGCAGCATTAAGCAGCACCATCCATAGATAAAACCGATATTATCTCTATAGAACAACAAAGGAACGAATACAGCTAGAATGGAGTGAACCTAATGTTTTTATGGATCATATGTCATGTGAAAACGTCATAGATTTCGAATATATTTTTTTTTCCGTTAGAATAAGAAGGTATAAAATGCATGGTATGCCCACAGTTCCTTCTTTTCTTTCCCCTTCAATTTCATACTTGTCTGCAAATCAACAATCCAATTTAACTTCAAGTTTTCATTGTCAAATGGTCAAGAAATATGTTAATTTTTTTTTACCCTTATAAACTTTTAATACAGAAAGTACGGTAAAACCCTTAAACAAAAAGCTACAAACAAATATAACCCTTTAACTATGGTTTAAAATGTAATATAATGCGTAATGAAATAATAAAGTACTCATAATAAAATAAAACCATTGATTATATTTTTTGATGATAATTTTTTTTAAATTAAATAACTAGCGTATATCTAAATCAAATCAGTTACAACCTTTAGGAAGGTTAGTTTAACACGCTATGCATTATTATATACATACATGTGAAATTTTAAAATTGATGAAACCAACCCCTTTGGCCTGGCATGGCCAAATGGGTTAAGGCGTTCGACTTGTAATCCGAGGGTCGCGGTTTCGAATACCTATCACACCAAACATGCTCGCCCTTTCAGCCGTTGAAGCGTTATAATGTGACGGTCAATCACACTATTCTTTGGTAAAAGAGTAGCTCAAGGCTTGGAGGTGGGTGGTGATGATTAGCTGCCTTCCCTCTAGTCTTACACTGCTAAAGTAGGGACGGCTAGCGCATTTAGCCTTCGTGTAGCTTTGCGCGAAATTCAAAACAAATATTTTTAAATGTGGCTAATCACATCCTTGGAGGAAGAGGTCAAATGTACCTGACCCTCCTGGGTATTTAACAACATCAATACCCAAATACCCACACAGTCAAACTCGAACTAATCACATCCGTTTTGACGGAATCTCTGAAGGCCTTTAACATGTGTTACTCCTGCAATTTTTTTCAACCAATAAGAGAGATGTTTCCTACAATACTTCTTGTCTGTGATATAAAACATATATCTCATGGTACTTGGTAACAATATTCTGAAAGTACTGTTTGTGCACTGAAACCTATATATATATATGTGTGTGTGTGTGTGTGTGTGATCTAGCACAGACGCATGAACATTACACGAACAACACCGAGTCTTATATCCGGTCTAGAACTGAATATTTTATCGACGATGCAGGCCCATGACGAACAAATTAATTCTGAGTTGATATTGTTACACCTCGCTTAAGCTAGCTACCTCGAATCGCCTCACACGGTCTACAAGCTCACTTTTTATCGAGGAAGATATTTAATATCCACGTAGAAATACTAACGTCCGAAGTTAATTCACTTAAGTTGAACGGTTTGTAATGTTTGAAATGTACAAACGTTCCTTTTCAAATTTTGTAGTTCTGCGATTAATAAGTGTAATCACGATTACAGCTTCCGAAGTTTACAGCGTACTGACTGCAGCTGACCAATAATATTTTTGTTCTGTCTCTCTGCGCGTCAGTTTATATACTTTAAGGCGAAATTCTTGAACGTTCAATAATGTTCGAAAATACGTAAACCACATAATGTCGATTTCTGCTCCCGAGAATCTACTACAAATTTAGAGAACAGGCAGAACTTACAGAATACACATACAATAAATATGTCACACGAGTAAAAAATTATACTGAAACAAACTTTGATGTTAAAATAAATGCATAACAGTAAATCCGTTACTCTGTGGAATGTAATATACTAGAATATACTATGTAATGGGTAATGGGGCTATAGCACTTGCACCATCATTTTTAATAGGCTGTACGCTAGTTTTGTATAATTCATACTTTGAAATTCTCTATATTTGTTGACATTCCATAATTACAAAATTGAGAAAAACGAAAACAATTGTACGTTTCATAAAAACTTCATTTCTTACAACCAGGGTTCACCAGTAAAGTGTTTGATGACGCCATAACAGGCGAATTATTGTTCTTATAAATGACGTATTTGTGAAATGTACAGTTGCTTTTGCTCACATCAGTTCTGTAAATGATGATTTGAATTTTTTTAGGAAATTGTAACAAGACCATTCCATGATCCTTTTTTAGTCGTGTCGATTTAGATAGCAATGTTGAAATGTGTTCAGTAAACTAGAATGAAAACTTTCCAAATAGAACTATAATACGGTAAAAGAGATAATGAGCAGTTTGAGGCCATTTTCCATTATAATAAAGTATTCCATTCTTTGAACTGTCCAATGGGGTTTGTTTTATTGCTAGACTCTACGGGTGGTCCACCATCTTAGGACCAAGTGTGACCTCCAGTAGAAATTTAACAACATAAACATTTTCCTCACTTCTCTTTTAGAATTCACATCTTTTCCAGGTGACAATCCCAAACACTACCTGGTAGAGTTGGTATTGTAATGTATTTATTTGTTAATCACATAATATACTGAACAGGTATGAAAGGGAAAAAAATGCATCGAATACTTACCACCCAGGTAGATGACATAAATGCGAAAAGAAATATTTTACCTCTTTAAAAATCCTAACAAAGAAAGTAGAAACTCTAGCTTTTTTTATGACAAGTCACGCTCACAGATTTAGAGATCAAATTATGGGCTGGACAGAGAGAAGCGGACAAAAGCCAGAAAACTGTGACAAATACAAAAACATGAAAATGTTCAGAAATTTCAAATCTTTAGTTTATTTATTTTTTTCCACAGAAATAAGTTACCAAATTTTAACTAAAGAAAAACGAACTATAAAAAAATATAAATCTTGTCACATAGAATTATTTGATCTTCAAATATCGTTCGTCTACAATTGATTGAACATGAGTTTTCATGTGAAAATATTTATCTATGCATTTTCGGTGCTCACCAGGTCCTATACTTATATATTATCGTTTAAATGTTATTTGTAGGAAGTCTGTAGCGTGTCAGCAACACACAGTTAAATGAATGGTTCAGTTTAAGTGATTAATTCAATTTTAAGTTTATTCTTTACACGTGTGAAGAAGGGAAGGGAGTGAGTAAAACAGTGTCCTTAATTAGTCATGTACTAAGGCAGCACTGTTCGATATAAGAACACCATTAACAAGTTCAAACTCTTAAGGGGCTCACCTACGTCCTGCATTAATAACTGTGCAAATTACTTAGATATCTTTATTGCAACATTCTGTTTTGAATATAGGAGTTCTAGAATAATTCAGGGAAATTCTAATCGCAAACATCGAAATCTGTAAATCCACTTTTCTTAGGCCTGACACTAGTTAAGTCTTTTTTTTTTTTAATACGGCCTATATTAGATAAAGAGATAACACTGTAGCTTGTGAACGACTTTTTTTACTTTAGTTTAATTAGAGTTAAGCTTTGCCTTACTTAATACTATAAATAAATGAATTTATAATGTTATTATACGAACTAACACTACATGTTTTTCATTTATATTTGACCAGTTCTTAACATGTTGCTTGCGCATCTAGATAGTAGGGTACTCGCGTATTTTCATGACAGAAAAAGCATTATTATAATAGATTTGAAGGTACGCTATTGACTTAGGATTTTGATATTAGAAAAGATACATGTCTAACTATTATCACGAAGATTCTTAAGTGTAGCGATATCAGGGGGATTTCAATGTATATTTTCTACCTAAAGAAAGCAATAATGACGTAGTTTGGTATTTTCAACAAAGAATAACGTATCCACAGTTCGAGCTACTCTATCAGCAAATACCTGTGTCTCTAGGACTAATTTACTGAAAACGATATGGGTTAATGTATTAAATTTAACATCAAAGGTAACGGAAAACTTTAAAACTCTATTAATATATATCAGAAATGAAAGATAACAGCTGACTGAAATGAAGTCAAATTGAAATGAATATTTGAAGTTCAACAGTAGGCGTATTCCAAGAAAAATGAATATCATGTCGCTTAATTACTGCGAAAGCCAAGCCCTCCCATCGGTTAATGGTAGGCGACTGTTTACTGATTTCCTTCCTTGCGGTTAACAGTTCTAAAGTAAAAATGGTTAAGCCTGAACCTTGAGGTATCTGTCCTGACCGATCAGGTTGAAAATATCAATTTCGCACATCGTATTTATGTGTTTACGTAACCTCTAATTATAAGCTTCCTCAACATAAATCTCGTGGTATATACCCAGAGATCCAAATAAGTATAAAAATGGGAATAACGGTGTATGAGGTATTTCATCAGTAGAAATGTAACCTCGAATACGTTTTAATTCGTTATAGGTAGTATTACCTCGTTAAGAAGACTTGTGAGGTACTTTGTGTAATGAGTAACTAGTTGCTAGTATTTCATTAAAAAACAAAGAGTTTTGTTGACATTATATTACACACTTCGTTGAAATGATTTCAAACATGTTATTTGTTATATGTTGGCCTAGTACCAAAATGATTTTACCATTTTGTCTCTTTGTATTTATATACGAACATATTTCATAAATTTATATTATTTTACTTCGATACAATAGCTATGTCCAGTTCATTATTAAAGACCAAAAGACACCATTGTTTCTTTTAATCAAAGCTCGCAAATTATAATGCATTGTGCAAGAAGTATCTTTTATTTTGAAGCCGATAATCCATATTAAAATACATATATATTGTTCCTATAATATATTTCCTTTTCATTATTATCGTCCACCTTACCAAAGCAAGCCTAATTACAAAACAATATAACTATTATTAGTATTGTAGAAACAAAAAATTCTCAAACATGTAACAATGTCTTTAAAAACAAAGACAACCGACTTCAGATATAAATAATTATTAGTAACATTATTGTAGTTAATTTAAAGCAGTGCAATTCATTAACATCCTGCGAAATATTGATATAATACATTTCGTAATATCACAGTAATACCAGACTGCGTCTGTATTGTATCGTAAATATTTATGTTACAGCTTTTTATTGTTGATATCTGAAAACTCGACTAGACGTAAGTTATCAGTCACTTGTGAGAATAGACATTTCTAATTCAGTGAGCATTCCATTTATCTACATTAAAACAAATCGATGTAAATACATACTGTTTCCAAAGATAATTACCCTTCCCTCATTGTAAAATTTACAGTAAAGGTAATATTAAGTAACCCTCTTATTTCATAAAACACTGTAGTCAAAAGATCTCGTTTATACATTACAGTATACCACCCACCTCTGATCATCTTGGCTCGGCATGGCCAATGTGTGTTTAGGTGTTCGACTCGTAATCCGAGGGTCGCGGGTTCGAATCCTGGTGGCACCAAACATGCTCGCCCTTTCAGCCGCGGGGGCGTTATAATGTACGGTCAATCCCCCTATTCGTTGGTAAAAGAGTAGCTCAAGAGTTGGCGGTGGGTGGTGATGACTAGCTGCTTTCCCTCTAGTCTTACAGTACTAAATTAGGGACGGCTAGCGCAGATAGCCCTCGAGTAGCTTTGCGCGAAATTCAAAATAACTAACTAACTAACTGATCAACTTTTCAATGATGAAACCCTTTCGTATACTTTTATTACCCTTGACATCAAAATGTTATAACTTTTTTTTCACGCGGAACAGTACTTTTATAAACATGTAAACTAGACACTCATGTATTGTAAAACGGTTAATTGTTATAGTTACAGCTGAAAAGTTGGATTTCTAGTCATCTGCACCCTCAAGTTTTTTGCACTACTTTTTTTATTATCCTTTTGTTTGTTTTTTATTCGGTTTGGGGAACCCTAAGTACATCACATGTTATTAAATTTATATCCCAGTATTTCAGTTTTCCTTGCAAGATATTCACATCACGTTTCGCTTTTTTTATGTTCACGCTGTTGTTTGTCTAGGTTACGTTATTAGATCAAGTTACATTTTCTGAGGACTAAGAAAACGCTAAACACGATCTTCTCTATGACAACGTTAGATAAAACAGGCTCTAGCACGTAGTACGTGTTCTGTATTTAATTGAGCTTTTCTGTTGAAAAACACCGCAGGAAAAAATACAGTTTGACAGAACAGCCACATCAATAGTACAAGTATGTACCTCAGGATGTATTAATACACCCAACTTTAACTGACCGAAATGTGCATGTTGATATACTTAGACGGTCGTAGCTGACTCATCGTTTTATCTTCCAAATGTGATATTCACACCCAGTAATGAAGTTATCAGCGCATAGATAATCGCCCACAAGCAGAGTGAAGAATGACCCTGCAGAAAGTATTTATTTTATCTTTAATCTAAATAGTTGGTGGGATTGAATTCTGTGTACATGAAACACATTTACTTTATATTGACAAAAAATTAACTGTAGAATAAAGTGAACTAACGTAGATAAACGTTGGATGTCAAATAAAAAACACAATAATCATCAGAGGATAGAAATAAAAGATGCGAATGTCAGTTTGATGATTCAGTTGGTAGTAACTGGAATAAGATCCTAAATGGAAAATAGAAGTTTCGATGCGCACTTGGAATGTTTTTAATCGAATAATAGACGAAAGGAGTAAACTTTCCACACAGATACAACTTTACAGTTCTTAACTTCCTCAAACTGAATAAGAACGCACCTAAACTAAGTGGTAAACTTAGAGATAAATGCATAATTGGTTAGATCTTATTAACCAACATAAAATTCCAGGAAAAGCTCAAAAATTAACACCTAATACATTACAACAACAGTTGAGAAATGCTCGCATTCATTTCTATCACCTTACATGTCCTGAATACCGGAAGATAACATATTTTATGTTCCAAGATTGTAAGAAATTGCAGTATTGAATTATATGGAAATGCAGTATATTGATTTTAAAAAGGATTAACATATTTATACTAAATAAGTTTATGAAGTTCTGAGTCGCACGAAGACAAATAGCCCATTGTGTAGCTTTGTGCTTAACTGTAAACAAACTCACATGATTAAATTTTGTGTAATCTAGTAACCCGGTTGAGCGTTTGCGTATAAAATGTTGTTGTTGTTTTTTTTAATTTTACGCAAAGATACTCAAGGGCTATCTGCGCTAGCCGTCCATCATTTCGCAGTGTAAGACTAGAGGGAAGGCAGCTAGTCATCACCACCCACTGCTAACATTTGGGTTACTCTTTTACCAACGAATAGTGGGATTGACCGTCACATTATAACTCTCCTACGGCTGAAAGGGCGAGCATGTTTGGTGCGACCGGGATTTGAACTCGCGACCCTCGGATAATGAGTCGAGTGCCGTAACCACCTAGCCATACCGGGCTAAATGTTTTAATATATGTATATGTGTGTGTGTGTATGTGTTTGTGTAAATTTCGAAAAACATACTCGATTTATTTGACTGATCTTTTCGATTTTCAGTTACCCAAGACAAGAGCGGTTTTTTCATATGCACTAAAATTTGCTTCTAAGACTAGTGCAGTAGGTAATACTCAGGTGGTACTAAAATAACAACAAGCTAGATTTTGTGTTACAGAACGAAGTTTATTGATTACTAAAATACAGTACTTTCATTCATTAAATGTTATTCAACTGGCAAAATCAGTTTCATCTTGAATAAATGTAATCCTTACTGCTAGATGAAATAAAAGCGAATGAGAGTAATTTTGGCTACTAAATAAAATGAAAGTAGACAACAGAAATCCTAGACACTAAATGGACTCAAAGTAGACAAAATTAATCTTAGTTACTAGATGGAACCAAAGTAGACAACAGTAATCCTGGATACTAGATGGGGTCAAAGTAGCCAACAATAGCGTTGGACATTAAATGGAGTGAAAGTAGACAAAAGTAATCTTAGTTACTGGATGGAACCAAAGTAGACAACAGTAATCCTGGACACTAGATGAAGTCAAAGTAGACAAAAGTAATCTTAGTTACTAGATGGAGTCAAAGTAAACAACAGTAATGTTGGATACTAGAAGAAATCAAAGTGGACGACAGCAATTCTACCGTATAGCTTATTGGATATAAGTGATTTGTCTCTATAAATCATCAAGCCTTCCTTGCCTCTGTACTTTAACTATCATAAAACAAACTATTACCAACGCAAAATGTATTTATTTCTCATCAACAATAATTTTTTTCTTTAGACAGGACAATATTGGTATGTTTTCAGAGCAACAAACCTAGTAATTAGAATAATGTAAAAAGAGAGACAGGTTCTTGCTACTAGATGCTGCAACAGAATGTGATCGATTTTATCCTAAACACTTGAACAGCGTATGTTGTTTAATAAAACAAAATTGTCTTGAAATGAAAGGATAAAACATTCCAGAAATTTATAACACACTTATTACTTCTCGGAAGTTACAATGAAAAACAAAACAAAAACGTTACATTTACAATATATTTTATTTACAAAAACATCTCGATGAATATAAATAAAAATGATAAAATATTGTAGTTACATATTAAAATTGTTTAACGATTTGGTAATTTTCTGAAAAAAAAAAAAACAGTTGAAATGTTCTCAACCAAACTACATGTGAAAAGTATCAAACCAAGCTGTTAGAAAAAAGACACAGGCTTCACATTTACTCGTCTTACTACCACCATTATATACCAAATAGAGATTAATAAATACGACCAGACGTAGACTTTAGAAACAAAACAATCCATGTATACAATGATAAGGTAACACTGATATTGTTTTTAAACAACAGCCTGAAAGAAGCGTTAGAGAAGAATATTTTTTTTGAACCAGTCATGCCATAGAAACTCTAGAAATTGACCTACCCATTTTTTTTAAACCTTGTTGCTAAAGCCATAAAAATTCACAGATAGAGCGCTAATGGTAGCTCTTCTAATTTAATAACTATGGGAAAATTCATTAGATATAAAAGATGGCGACTGCAAACTTGACAAATTTTTTTGTTTGTTGTTGTTGTTATTTTGGAGGGGATTATCTTATTTGTTTTGAATTTCGCGCAAAGCTACTCGAGGGCTATCTGTGCTAGCCGTCCCTAATTTAGCAGTGTAAGACTAGAGGGAAGGTAGCTAGTCATCACCACCCACCGCCAACTCTTGGGCTACTCTTTTACCAACGAATAGTGGGATTGACCGTCATATTATAACGCCCTCACGGTTAAAAGGGCGAGCATGTTTGGTGCGACCGGGATTCGAACCCGCGACCCTCGGATTACGAGTCGAACGCCTTAACACGCTTGGCCATGCCGGGCCAACGATTATCTTGTGTTTACTGTTTCGGTACGTCTCTCCTTTTTATACCTGTAACAAAACTTTTGTATAATTAGGCTTACTACTAGAATACATTTAAACTTGTTAATTTTTTTATTGTTTTACTAGTTAAAACGATTTTTACTAAATCGTCTTTACCCAACAGTGACAATTTTTGATAGGTTCTGATCACAAGAAACTATTTTAGATACATATTAATATATTCCTATATAAATGTCAACTGCATGCTTGTAAAATATGTAAATCCTAAACGATGATGTAAATGTAGGTCTAATTAACCAAATAAATGTAAACTAAAATTAACGTCAGTAATAAACATGAATATATGAAAGTTTGAGTGCATTATATTAAAGAGGTTTTGAATATGCAAATCAGTAACAAACGTAGAAAGAACAGTTGATATAAAACTGTGGTGGGGCGGAATGTATCAGAATTACATTATGGTATTGTTTGGCGCTATTGTGATAATACCAACAAAAGTTGATCGCTTGTGTTAAGGGTATGTAAAAGCTCTAACCAATGATAAATTTTCATAAACTTAGATCAGAAAGATATTTTCAGATCGGTTACCTATAATTTTTAGGACAGGAATACATATATCCTTTTACATAATGGCATTGGTAAGTAAGAGCCTTGGAACAAGTCAAACCACAGGTATGGAAAGTAAAGCGTGGCGTTTAGTAAAAAATTAGAATACATGAAAATAAAGATCATTGGCTAAAACCGTCCACGTGTCCTAGATAACCATATGAAACATAATCAAGAAAGTTCTTTGCCTGATAAAGTGATACAGGTCTCATATATATAAGAAGCTTCCATAAAATATCATCTCAACCGTCGCATATACCTCAAGCTGTAAGAGAATGCTTGTTTGAATTTCGCGTAAACCTATATGAGGACTATCTACGCTAGCCGTCTCTAATTTAGCAGTATAAGGCGAGAGAGAAGGCAACTAATAATCACCACCCACCAGCAACTCTTGAACTACTCTTTTACTAACAAATACGGGATTGATCGTCACTTATAACGCTCTCACGGCTGAAAGGGCAGACATGTTTGATGTGATGGGTATTCGAACCCACGACCCTCAGATTACAAGTCGAATGTCATGCTGGACCCACTAAAGAATGAAATAGGATTTTACGCCATTTTTCGTCGATATAAATTTCTGATGAATAAGGCGCTCAGAAACCGTACACAAGATGGATTATGGGGTACAGGGAGGAGGGTTGTGCTATACACAAGATAACCTTAGGGCATAGTTTTTTGAAATGGAAACTATTCTATAAGATTATTGTCAAGATACACGGTCATTAGATATAGCATGAGCAGACCTCGTAACACAGGTTATAACGACGTGGTGAGACTCTAAATTCGTTTCAACATAAAACATACTAATTTAGTGTAGTTATCCAAGTCAAGTTTATTTAACTCTGATTTTAAAATTGCATATATATACATAGTATAGTATGAAATTAGCTGTTACAGTTAGCTATGTAAACAATGTAGAATATAATCAAAAATAATTATGACCCAATTTCGTCAAGTTTTCAAGCAGTTATCATTGCTAATACTTTTTTTCAGCCATATAATCATTAAAACGTAAGCGCGAAAGAACTGTTTTAAGTATACTACGACCTTAACCAAAATAAACATACTGTGTTTACAGTTAACTTTCAAATGTGCATAGTGTGCTCAAGAAGCAAAGAGAAGTCGTCGGATTTCCTGTAAACAACAGTAAATCCTGTCAGTAGATCCTGATAAATTGAGCATAACAAGTTTGCTCAACAGAAAATAGCATATTACTCTACGTGGCAAATGTAATATTTCGAGAAAACAATGAATATATTCTATTTATGTTGTCAAACAAGAACATGTATGTTCCATGTAGTTCAACTCTCACTAGATCGGATATAACTCGTTTTCTAGAGTTCAGTAAATATTGTTGTTCATTTGGATTATGGAATCTAATTTAAAAATAAAAATAAAATTAGCTATTGTAAACGACTTTGAGATTCAAATAAATATATTCTTCAGTTGTAAAAGAATATAGGAAAAATAATGCAGTTTTTACAAACATTCGTTTTATTGCTCTACGGCAATGAAATATGCAACTAAGCATGGCCATAATACTAGGGTCGCGGGTTCGAATCCCGCTCGCATCAAACATGCTCGCCCTTTCAGCTGTGGGGGCGTTATAATGTGACGGTCAATCCCACTATTTGTTGCTAAAAGAGTAGCCCAAGAATTGGCGATGGGTGGTGATGACTAGCTGCCTTCCCTCTTGTCTTACACTACTAAATTAGGGGACGGCTAGCGCAGATAGCCCTCGAGTAGCTTTGCGCGAAATTCAAAACAAACAAGCAACTAAGCAACATTTATTTTTCGTGTGTTTAAAAAGTTAATGAAAGGGAAATAAATTAAACTGACGGTTCACTTGAAAAAAATATCCACTGACTAATAATTTCATATCAAAACGATCAGTTAAATATTTTCAAAAATTATCTACATTCGAGATAATTTTCCTTTATTAACATGTTTCCTGAATATCGTGTTTTGCTTAATAAATGAATGTGTTAAATGGATTTAGGAAGCATAATTAGCTATAAGAATACAAAGTTTAAAAAAAATATGCTTGATTTATTTCCACACGAAATAACTGGGGCCGTTTTAATAGTTATTATATGTCCTCTGTTATGTTATTTGGATCGTTCATACAAGATGAGGCCCGGCGTGGCCAGGTGGTTAAGGCACTCGACTCGCAATCTGAGGGTGACGGGTTCGAATCCCCATCATACCAAACATGCTCGTCCTTTCAGCCGTGGAGACGTTATAAATTTACGATCAATCCCACTATTCGTTGGTAAATGAGTAGCTCAAGGCTTGGGGATGGATGGTGATGTATAGCTTCCTTCCTCTAGACTTACACTGCTAAATTAGGTACAGCTAGCGCAAATAGCCCTCATGTAGCTTTGCGCGAAATTCAAAAACAAACAAATACACAAGGAAAAAACAAAATTGCTGCACCAGTTAGGCATTTTATGCACTAAGACTTACAAAGATTTTTAAAAAAGTTCGCTCTTTTACGATTACAGCAGAGCAAACTGTATAACAGGTGAAGTATGTTATTATCTTCTGTAATTGTTACATCAAGTCAAGTTGCATGAGTTAAAACGGATCTTTGGTGAAGTCTTTGTCCATGCACCAGTCTCACCACAGGCTGCAAAACCAGTAACTGTTATCACTAGTGGTGGTTGTAGGATGGTGGTAGAGGTGATATAGTATGCCTTCATTGTATTCTTAGAACTGAGTTATTCAAATTACAGGTAAGCCCTGCACTGTTCTATAAGATATTCTTCTTTCTAGTTATAATTTAGATCCCTCGTATTGTTTCATCACCTTCAGTCTTTTGTATTGGCTCACAATTTGAGGGTCGTGGAAATGAATCCCCGACACACTATGCTCGCCCTTTCAGTCGTAGGGGTGTTATAACGTAACGGTCAGTCAAACTATTCGTTGGTAAAAAGTAGCCCAAAAGTTGGTGGTGAGTGGTGATGACTGCCTGTTTTCCCTCTAGTTTTTGACTGCTAACTTATGGACTGCTCTGCGCAAAATTAAAAAACCAGACAAACACTGTTTTGTAAAACATCATTTTATTGGCTATAAAATATTCTTGGTATGTTTAATAACTTTCTTGACTGCATCTCTTTGTGTACAGTTGTCATTATTTTCATTAGCTCAGTTGTTCAGTTGTCAATGGTGTTATTTCTTCTTTACTTTTACTGCTTCTTTAGTATTTTATTTGTCCATCAGTATACATCTTCTTTCCCTTTATGCCACGTGCTTCATCTGTTGATTATGGCAAACGATCTTCCAGAACTTTCCATTCTTCTTTTATTTGTAGGTCTCATTCCACCTTCATCTGGTGATAAAGTTGAGTGCAAAGGGTCCTTGAGTTATATGACTTTTCTGTGAAACATCTTGTTTCCTTCTCTGTGTTTCTTCTTTCACAATATTATGTCATTCAAGGGAAGGAACTTGTAATCTGTGTAGATGTTGATGTTAGGGACAGTTCTATCAAAAAGAATATTTTTTCTATTTCTCCATCTTGTGGAAAGGATATCAGTTTATTCCTTGATATGAAGTTCATACCATCAGCACCATACATATATTTCCAAGTCTCTTTTTTTTTTGGTAGAAGATATTCGTTATAATAAGCTTAAACGTAGTACAGGGTTTTAATATGCATCCTGAATCTACATTTCTTTCCAGTAGTTGTCTCTGTGATTATCACCCTCATTTGGCTTCCCTGTAACTCACACTTTCATTAAGCTCCCCATGGTAACCAACTCGTTTGTTGCTTCACTTTGCCCATGACATCTGCTAGTTCATCATAATATTTGTACACATATGTATATTATATTCTCCTCTGGTTTTCATTACGATGGTTCTTTCTCAGATTTACTGAGTGTAGAGTGGTTGCTGTGTTATATCAGAGAAACCCCATTCCACATTTGTTTCTATCTTATTGTAGTGCTTCTGACCAAGTAAGTAGGTAATCTGTATGCTTCCTTTTGTCTTCCTTTCGATTAATTTGGAATTTTCGACGCCTAATATTTTAAGTTTGTGTTCTAACATCATTTCTCTTACCTATTCTGCTTTATTTTCAGATTCTGACTCATTCAAAGTAACGGTTGTCATTTTTCTTGTTCTCAATCTATTTTTCTCATTAAACCCAACAACATTTACTTTTTTCTAATTACATCTCACTATTCAATTTAAAGTTACAACTTGTAACTGTCATCAATAGGCCCTTCCATTAATCTTAAAAAGACAACAACTAATTTTGGAACTAATAATCTTTATTAATTTTCTTTATGTTTGAATAGATATAGCAATCCAATTCCTGAATTCATAAGCATCCCACACCAAGATAAAATTAAGACGTCCAATGGGCAGCCATTAACAGAGTAATAAGTCATAGGTAATACGTCTTCCAAGTGAAGTAGACAATACAGTCCATCTCTCAAAAATTAGCTGAGACAGGTTCAAGTAGTTTCTTATTGTTTTTTTAATGGTTTGAGCAAATGAATCGCGTGAATGGTTGTTCTCTAGTAAGTGTAATTCGGCAGCAGTTCTTCAGTTTTAATGAATCAATTTCGAATAGAGTGGACTTTAATAAGAGATCTTGATCAAAACAAGTACATTTCCCTCGTTGTATATGTGGTTAATTTATTTTATTGATAAATATATTGACGACTTCGTCATTGAATACCTGTTTCTGGATGTCGTGGTAAAGCTGCATGAGAAGAGTCGAGAAAAGATTAGTTAAATTTAGATTTCCTAGCTGTACTAGTATCATGTGAAATATCAATAGCCCAGGACCTTGACCTTTAATATTACATGTAAAATTATTTGAAAAACGAAGTAAATAGTTTCATTAAAAACGTAACTCAGGGTTGAAGGTATAATAACGTTGTTTTTAGATTTCGCGCAAAGCTATTCGAAGGCTATCTGCGCTAGCCGTCCCTAATTTAGCAGTGTAATTTACCAACAAAAGAGGGATTGACCATCACGTTATAACGCCGCCACGGCTGACAGGGCGAATATGTTTGGGGCGATGGGGATTCGAACCCGCGACCCTCGGATTAGGAGTCGTGCGTCTTAACACACTTGATCATACCAAGCCCGTGTATAATAATACATGTTAAAAATTCTTGTTTACAAGATTCAGTGAAAGACGTTCACCTGTAAAAGTGACGCTATCTACATAGTTGATCAAAATGTCAATACCTTTATCGACAACGTGTTGCTTTTGTATTTTCTATACGACCAGAGACAGACAATCGTTAGTAATACTGTTATGTGTTATAATTTATCTTAGACCAGCCTCCATTTGGTTATGTTACATATTACAATTTCAAATAGCTTAATACTGGGTTAAATTGTAATTCAAATTTAAAAGTTACTTATGTGTTCAGATGTATCAAATTTATGATGTTTGCCAATAAGATTAATATACACGGTTTTCTTTTTTAATGCAAATATATTTTAATATGCAAACAATCATAAGTTTATAAGAACGTTTATTACAAATAAGGGTTTATATAGAAAAGTGTTTACAAACTTAAAAACAATATTGAGTCTTGTATCCGATCTGGAGCTTCCTTAATATCGAAGGTTCACGTCGAGCGAATCAATTTCAATTGATATAGATATAATTCACTTAACAGAGAAATAATTGGCTTTTCACTGATCACATATAAGTTTTTCACTAATGTCCGGAGTTAATCTGTTTTGTGATGTTCAAAACCTCTAAACCTTCCTGGTCAAATATATGCAGTTTCCCAATTAATAGACGTTAATTACAATTATATATTCCGAGGTTTATAGTACATCAACTGTATCAAACCAACAATATATATATATATATATATATATATATATACTGTATTTGAAACGTTATCTTGGTTAATACTGACGATTCGCTATTGATTTCGTAAACCATATATTTTTGATTCTTACACTTGAGAATCTTTTACAAATTTAGTGATTAAGCAGGAATTTTGCAATGCATATTTAATAGTATAAGTTACATTCATTTTTAAATCTATATTTAACTGAAACAAAGCTCGATGTTGAAATGAATATATAATAGTAAATTCGTCAAAACATTCATTTGTAGGTAACCCTGAATTCGTGACTTGATCAGATAGGAATTCCTAAATTGCGGTCATAAAGTTTAACTTTCTAAGTTTTGAGCTTGAAAAATACAACATCTTAACCTGGTTTTGATACAACTTCCAAACCAGTAATCAAGGTTGACCTATTGTGACAAGAAGTGTTGAGTATCTTAGATATTCAATCGGCCATGAGCCCGGCGTGACCAGGTGGTTAGAGCGCTCGAATCGTATTCTGAAGGTCGGGGACTCGTCTCATCAAACGTGCTTGCTCTTTCAGTCGTAGGAACATTGTAAAATTACGGTCAGTCCCACTATTCGCTGGTTAGAGAGTAACCAAAGAGTTGGCAATTAATGGTGATAATTAGCTGCCTACCCTCTAGTCTTACACTGCTAAATTAGGGGTGGCTAGCGCAGATAGCCCTCGTGTAGCTTTGCGAAAAATTTTAAATAAACAATTGACCATAAGGTTAGATATTTCAGCATAAATAGAAACAAGGTATTTGAATAAGAGCAGGGACATATAAAGTGTTCCAGATGAGTTTTGAGAAACGTTTTAACAAAAGAAAGATGAACGAGCTTCAACATCTCTTTGTTAACATAATAATGATTGGCATCAGTGTTTGGCTCTTATATTTCAAGTACAGTAACAAATAAATTATCTTTTTTCTGGCTATTTTAGGGTTAGCTATCTTAGTTTTCCAATGCGAATCTAATGGAAATTTTTCTGCCATTTTGTCGTTGAAGTTTTATTTGAGTTCCTAGAAAAAAATCAGGACTTTATTCCTGGTTCTGCGAAGTGTATAATTAATTGCTTGTATTTATAAGTCATCTACTTTCCAGTAGTTTGAATCCTGCGGTCATATTCCTTTTCCTATAAACAAATCTCTTCGTAAATCATATCTTCTCACAAGCTGCCGAGGACTTCTCTGGTCTCTATTTTGTTCTCTGCTCAAATATACTCACTACAGTCCCAAGTGTCTTTTCAGAATTACGTTCAGTATCAATATGCTTGACATTTTATTTTTGTTGTCGAACGGAGTAAAATCTTCAACATTAATATTTGGGTCACCATCTACAAGATCCATGACAACAATATTTTTATTCGAAGAGAAAGCAGAAGGAAAAGTTTGCTTCGTTTTAGTTCTTTTAATAATTTTTTTACCCTCTTTCTCATTGGTGACTTTCTTTTATCGGATAATCCATCATTATTTTATTATTACATCCATGTTGACTTTATTTCTTGCACATAAAACATATTTTCACTTTGTATTTGAATAAAATCGTCTTCTGATGTTTTCCACGTTTTAAAACAAAATATTGTACACAGAAAAAGCAATCGATTTTTAGCCAGGAAGTGAAAAACACTGGTCAAAGGAAAGGGCAAAAAATGTTGAGTAACAATTCAGTAGAAAAGTTTTTATACCATTTCGTGTATGAAAGCACCTGTCTATAACTACCATTTAACATATTTGAAGTAAACTGAAGGGTCTTCCAGATATTAATTCTCCAGATATTTCAACTATATGGCCCTGACTTGCTGGGTTAAAATTAGAGTTTATATTGTAACTGAAAAAAACAGTAAAATCCAGAGTCTTAAACGACTTGGAAAAATAGAATATAAAAGCATCAACCAGTTGATTCGAATTAAACAAAAGTAGCTAGTTGTTCATAAAACTATTTAGCAGATTTTGTTAAGCAACTTATAATTGTCATCAATAAGTCTACACATAAAAACTAAAAACTGATTTTGTAAAGAATGATTTTCATTCATCTGCTTTAAGTTTTAATAGTTTTGTTACTTCGTGAGATAACAATACCTTGTCTGTTGTGTTCTTGGGTAACTAGTCACTTATTTTATTTTTCAAGGGTAGCAAAAATGCTGTTGTGTTATGAAACAATATGCCTTTTATTTGTCAGTCTATGATTGAAAGTAGTAAAGAAAATCATCATTCAATGTTCTCATCAAAGTAGAGATAAAAGCGAGAAATATACCCATTACATTCAAGTACTTACTGTTAAAGACCCTGTAAGAACATTAGAGCATTACGTGTATCTATTATACACGTCATGAAATAAGTTTTCGGAGAACATATGGCAAGCAGGTAATTCGGACGAAGTAAAAAGTTACTGAAATAATTTATTATCTCCTATAACATCTTATAGTTCAATCTATGTTTATCTGAATGTCATTCCTTTATGATTATTCTGTGAAGTTCAAGTGCACAAAAACACATACGTAACGCACATGCCCATCATAATTTAAAGCAAAAACTAATAGAGAAAAATAATATATATATATTTTAAGTCTCATTATTTGTTTTCAGGAAAAAATTGTAATTTTTTCATTGTAATCTCATCATCTGAAGGCATTTGTTACGGTGTTTCTGCTGGCGTATTATCATGTAAAACACTGTTTTAAACAATACATTACTATAACTCGGAAATATATATCTGATTTTCTTTAAACTAAGAACTATTTGCAATAATACATCGATTTTCAGAATAACAACAAGCATCTTACATAAAAAAAAGCATAAACATAAAACTAAGATATATACTAGAGGCAATGTCATGATAAGCCATGCATAATGATAACCTGGTTCCCAGTATTAACTGCTTAAAATTACCCTAGCTGTCGTGGGGAATGAATAAAAGATACAATGGTATTACTGCAACAATTTGTAAGTTCATTTAGAGCGGCCTCCAACTTAATCGTGAGTAGATAATGGGCTTATCAGGTCTGTCACGATTGGTGCCTGTTGGCAGAAAATAAACCCAGATCTCAACAAACCGTAAAGAATAATTAAACCGGTTTTCTCAGACATAGCACTTCCAATTATCAGTTTTATTCTAAGGAATATAAGATGAATACACAAGTGGCCGAGAATTTCTCCCACTAACCAATTATGATGTAATTGGTGAAGAATGAACCTCATCTCTGTGAATGATTCATCTTCGAAAGCCTTGGAGGTAAGGCTGAGTTACCACATATCAAGGCGACCAATATAAATTCCCGGTTCTCTGCCTTTTGATTCGCCTTAAATCCAACCCACAAAGGTGTCTAAGTGAACACAGCCATATCACCTACGGTTATTAATTTTTTACGATACTTTTCTACCACGTTGTAGTAATGCAAAATGTATAGAGAGGGTAGACATTCTGTCATACAGAGGCTAAGAAAAACACAAGGAATTAGCTGTCCATAAAGCGTGACGCGGTACTCCCTACAATTTAAAACTGCTCTTCGGGTCAAATGTGTGAGCGGGATCACTGAATTAGAAAGCCAAAGACGCAATTAATATGAAAGATGGTGAGTTGAACAAGAAAATGTTTATAACTCGTATTTTTCCATGAGAAAATTAACCTTACGTGTTAAAATGGCTTTGATGTGACTATACCTGTACATCTTCCTGGTATAATATACCGTTACAATATTTTACGAACGTTATTCTAATGATTATACATATTACGTAAGAAGTGAGTTTTATTGTGTCACGGCTCATAGGGAGTGAACACACTTCGAAAGACATCAGTTATTTTAGTTTATTAATTTCTTTTCTTTTCTTATGCTGATTGCCTGTTTATATTAATGAATCATTGATTCCTCAAATACAAAATAATTATTAAAAACTTAATTCAAATCTAAAGTTTTGTAAATCATGTTATAGAAGATATTGATACGCAATTATGCAATTTCATACTTCTTAAATTTAATATTAAAACATATTCAATGTTTTAGTAATTTTAAAACATACAATTATTTCAACAAGATGAGTAAATTTTAAGTACAGGAAATAATTTGACCTTGTTACAAGAAGGGACTTGTAAGCCCAACACAATTATCTGTTGTAGAATGTGATGTAATGTATGTGACAATTAATAGATGGCGCAAGCTACTCAACCTATCCACAAGTGATTAAATGTAAGGTTTTAATAGTATTTGATGTTTCAAAACAGATTCTTTGGTCGATATACTTGTCACATTTTCTTTTTATTACTGCTCTTTAGACAGTTTTCCAGAATAAACAAACCCTTTCAAAATAACTCACCAAAAACGTTTTTCTTGTTTTGTCTTCTATTTTTAGAAAAAGGTTCTTGAAATCTGGTCATCACTGGTTCTTGAAATTGTTGTTCCTATACTTGGCTACAAGAAAACATTTTTTGAAAGCATGTCAAAACTTTAAATGTATCGAAAGTTAATTTATAAGAGCATTGATTTATTACAAATAAGATTTTGATTCGTTTGGTGTATTTGTCGGTTATAACGAATTATGAACGATGGCAAACCCATAGCATTTATAAATATAATGGGTTAAAAAATTGCAACGCACAAAGCCTATAATTTCCAAGTAGTGACATTCACTTTCTAAGAAAAAAAATACGTTATATGATTTAAAGCTCAGTTTATCTTAAAATGATGAAATGCAACAGCTTTGCACATACTTAATGTTCGTTAACATTTAAAATAAGTAGTCTCGAGTCTCCGGATTAACGAGTTTTCACTCAGATATTAATGCGAACAAATTAATTGCACGGTTACCAATTCTTCTCTAAGAACCTTAGCGTTTCTCTCATGGCAAATTCCATTACCCAAAGTTCATTAAAGCACCAGGCAGAGACATTATATTTGTTTAATCCGCCTGTCTTCGATGGTTGAGTTCGCGGCGAGAGTCAGTAATTAATCTGCATGATTGAGTTAATTAGTTCTGTAGTAACAAAATGAGGATACGTTCAACTGCGAGTTGAGCCCAGTGTAAATAATTGGAAGTTTTCTAATTCCTCAGTTAGTAGAAAACTGCTGTGTTCGTACTTATGCTATAAATGTATACACATTGTAACACGTGATTTATCTACTTGTCTGTCTGTTTTCAAGATTTAGATATCTTTTTTGTATTAAGTTATAATCATTTCAGGAAACACAATATCCATTGAAAATGGCGTTTTTTACACATGCGCTCACGTAGAAAAAACTCTATAGCGCAACGCAGTATCTTTTATTTAAATATTTTTTTAGTTGTTTGGACTTTTATGTAACTTAGAGATTCTCCACCATTATGTGAAATTTACTGTTAATGTGAAAGCTAGAAAGGCGAAATGTTAAAAAATAAAACAAAAGACATTTGAAAGAAAAAATTGAATGTAACATTATATATATCATTTGTGAATTGAACTTGAGTTAAAATAGTTAATTAACAGCAATTCTGAGTATTTTGTGAGACAGAAAACGGGAGGAGTGCAAATTAAAAATAACAAAATCTGAGTTAGTTATTTTAGGATCTGAATAAATGATACAGTTAAGCAATAGCGTTAAGATGTATCATGCTATTAAAATGCTTCACATGATTTGGATAATACTACTATCTAGACCCTAGTTTTTCTTATTATTATTTTGTCATAAACAATAAAAGTGCGTTACAGATCGCTACTTAATACCTAGAACTGACACTGCTAAGGTCCACATGGTACTTCTTACTGGAAGAATACTTTTCAGTAAGTCTGGCAGCTTACAACGTTAACAAAAACTTGAATTTCGATACCCATTGTTGACAGAGCACATTTCGCAGCTTTGTGATTAACAATAAATAAACAAAATATTAGAAGGAGCTAGCGTAAGGTAAATATAATTATATTTTAAAGTGGACGAATAAAACGATTGAAATTCATTTATTTCATTAATCTTTAGTTCATATGTACAGAAAATTATCCACAGTTGTTTGACATAAATACATTGATGAGACACTTGTTATTTGTCCTTTAAAGTGTTATTGCTTATGGTTAGTGTCATTGTTAGTCACTCGATGGAACAGAGCACTTGCGACGTTAACATCCAGGATTCGAATTCTCGTGATGGACATGGTAAAGAGCTCCATAATGTTTTGTTTGAAGAAAAAAAAACGTTATTCTTAACGTGTCGCACAACTAGTACGAGTAAATAAAAATGTATTTTCTTCCCTCGAAAATTTGAACATTCAGTTATATTAACACTGAAAATATTTGATTCTAATTATTTTTTAAACTTATACATTTGTCTATTTCTGTCCTTCTTCTCGAACCAATTAGAGACAATAATGAATGTCTGAATGTAAAATTCGAAAACAGATTAAACGTTAATCGAATTTGTTTGTTATTTATTTGCTACTTCTACATGAACAAAATAGAAACTATAAACTTTGCTATTATAACTAAATTACAACAAATACTCTATAAAGGTAGTTCCACTCCCATCAACTGCATTTTTCCAAATTTGTTTACGTTAATGTAGTATGACAAGATAAAATCTCAAGTGTCCTTACGAGCTTCACTTGAAATAGATCACGCACTCTTGTTTAACAATATTTTAATGATAAAACTAAAACTACAAATGAACACATTATTTTCTGATCCTGCAAAATATTCATAACAGGCTCTTTTAACTTTCCAGTCAAAAGAGATTAAAATGAACACAGATGTGGCACCTTGATACATGATTAAAATGAACACAGATGTGGCACCTTGATACATGATTAAAATGAACACAGATGTGGCACCTTGATATATGATTAAAATGAACACAGATGTGGCACCTTCATACATGACTACAATGAACACAGATGTGGCACTTTGATACATGATTAAAATGAACACAGATGTAGCACCTTGATACATGATTAAAATGAACACAGATGTGGCACCTTGATACATGACTAAAATGAACACAGATGTGGCACCTTGATACATGATTAAAATGAACACAGATGTGACACCTTGATACATGATTAAAATGAACACAGATGTGGCACCTTGATACATGATTAAAATGAACACAGATGTGGCACCTTGATACATGACTAAAATGAACACAGATGTGGCACCTTGATACATGATTAAAATGAACACAGATGTGGCACCTTGATACATGATTAAAATGAACACAGATGTGACACCTTGATACATGATTAAAATGAACACAGATGTGGCACCTTGATACATGATTAAAATGAACACAGATGTGGCACCTTGATACATGACTAAAATGAACACAGATGTGGCACCTTGATACATGATTAAAATGAACACAGATGTGGCACCTTGATACATGACTAAAATGAGCACTGATGTGGCACCTTGATACATGACTAAAATGAACACAGATGTGGCACCTTGATACATGATTAAAATGAACACAGATGTGGCACCTTGATACATGACTAAAATGAACACAGATGTGGCACCTTGATACATGATTAAAATGAACACAGATGTGGCACCTTGATACATGACTAAAATGAGCACTGATGTGGCACCTTGATACATGACTAAAATGAACACAGATGTGGCACTTTGATACATGATTAAAATGAACACAAATGTGGCACCTTGATACATGATTAAAATGAACACAGATGTGGCACCTTGATACATGATTAAAATGAACACAGATGTGGCACCTTGATACATGATTAAAATGAACACAGATGTGACACCTTGATACATGATTAAAATGAACACAGATGTGGCACTTTGATACATTTTTATTCAACTACTCCTAATTCCTGTATTTTTTCGCTTGCCAATAGGCTAATAACCACATTGTCCAAAACGTTCTTTATAAACGTGGAATTAGATAATTAAAGGACGGCTAGGGAATCGTGAACCAGATTTGACTGCTCTCAAAGGAACGTCTTCTGTTTCTTTCGTCAACTTTTGTTGTTTTTTTCTTTCTGTTGAAGAATTATACACTCGCTAAATGTCCTTTGAAGTGGTAAATAGCACTTGCACAAATATCAATAAATTTTCTTTAACTCGTCTTTTGAGACCTAAATTGACGTTATGTCTCCATCTAAAGACCTTTACTCTTTTTCCTCTGTCTCTGTTACACGTAGCCTACACCTCGAGAAAGATGGAGTGTCTTTCGTAAATACAAAATCCAAGTGTTTTTATTTCCCTTTTTTATTATTTGTTGGAAGAAAAACGTGTCCCGAGGATAAATTTCTTAATGACTTGCAATATTTGAGGAACTTTCTGTTTTTATATCTGAGCATTACTATTGTATCTGATAATACTGTTCTGCTGTTCCGAATGAATGTTTTAGCAGGAAAAAAAAAGTGTTACCAAAAGACGTTCGTTTAATAAACGATTTTTAACACACCGATTTCTTTTCTTTCAGGTGGTTGGTGCTAAATATTTTAACTGTCTTTGTTTGGAAACTTATTTCAAGTTTCGTCTTGAAACTTTGGTCGTTAGTCTGTCATTGTTGTTATTAAACACCAAGCTACACAAAGGGCTATCTGTGCTTTGCCTATTACTGGTATCGAAACTCTAGCATTATAAGTCTGCAGATATACCACTGTAACACCGTGGGATTTGTTTGTGTGTATATCAACATCTGAAGAGACGTCTTCCCTCTAGTCTTACACTGCTAAATTAGAGATGGTTAACGCAGATAGCTCTCGTGTAGTTTTGCGTGGAATTCAAAAACAAAACAAACCAATCTTAAACGTTTAAGCGTACAGATTTTCGTTATATCCCAAACAAATACTTCAAAATCGATGATCCAATTTTGTATTTGCAGTGCTTTTCCATTCTTTAGGATGGCAAACAATTAAATGATTTAAAACAATCCAATATATTTGTATGGAATATCACTGGCTGTTGTTCTAACTATATTGAAAAAGAGTCTAACGGTGATGCAATGCTTTCCAAATATGTTAAGCAGTCTTGGTAATTATGTTTCTTATTTTAAGTTAAATGGACAAATAATAAGTTTGTATTATACTTCTAATTAAGTCTAAAACAAAACAGTTTATACCGTTATAAAGTTAATATATAATATTAATACGGGAGTGTATTAATAGGTAAGGTCTGAACATGGTTGTCAAACAAGTGTTTTAGCAAGTTTCTTTAATGACAAATATTTTGCCAACTTGTGTTATCGTTTTAGTTTGTTTTTTTTGTTTTTCGACAGATTGCCTGCAGATGTGTTAATTTCACGTCCGTGTTTAAAAAAAAAAGTCATCACGCCCTCTATTGCTGTGCCTCTTCGTAAACGCTGAGGATCTTCAAAGAACTGTATCCAGATCCTTTATCAGAAGCAGAAATCAATAGCCAATCCCTATTCCAATAGTACTATACGTTACTGGAGTCACTGTGTATCATGTACACAAAGAACTACAGTCTTTGTTCCACCTGCCTTGTGGTATGGTTAGCACACACTCCGTACTAGTATACTATTTATATTAACGCATAAAGATGAAGTTATGAGTAATATTTTCTTTCCTACTGTCGATGTCTATACATAAACATTACACTCAATTTGCAGAAAACCAAATTTCCTTCTCTATGTGTCTGTGCATAAAGAATTTCTTATTAATTAATTCATTACACTTACCAATTTAACAGTGACTCAACAAGATATATGATGAAACAACTGACAACAGTTCAGAATAATAGCTATAAACAGAGATTATTAGAAAAAGTAAAGTATTTTCTCTACACATTTTGAATGGAATATGACCTTGATTACGTACGGCAAAATATTTAACAAAACGAAATGCAAAGAGTGAGCGTACTAGCATATATTTTAAGAAAATCAATAACATTTTATATCTCACTTTTGTAAGTTCTATGTTGAAGATCAACATATGACTGGAAGTAGCACAGCCATAACTTGGAATACATGAGTATTACGAGTACTTGTAAGTTTGAAATACAATGTAAGACAGAACTAAAGATTGATTTGTTTTGAATTTCGCGCAAAGCTACACGACGGCTATCTGCGCTAGCGGTCCATAATTTAGGGAGTGTAAGACTAGAGAGAACTCAACCAGTCATCACCGCCAACTTTTGGGCTACTCTTTTACCAACGAATATTGAGATTGACTGTCACATTACAACACCCTCACGGCTGAAGGGACGAGTATGTTTGATGTGACGAGGACTCCAACCTGCGACCGTCGGATTACGAGTCGAGTGCCTTAACCACTTGACCATGCCGGGCCCAGAAATAAAAAACCTACACTAAAACATTTATTTATTTGACAAAAACGTAAGTGCATTTCTCAATACATACAATTACAGAAAACGAAAGACTGACTCAGCAAAGCATGAAAAGATAGAGAATCAGGCTATCAATTCGCATTCTTCAACTGTTAATTCTCTCGGGAATTTCTTCTTAATTACAAACGCAGAAAATCATTAATTTGCTAGTGCGCGTATTTCTTCGGAATGCGTTGCTAGTGTATGTCGAGCTGCCGTTGTTAACTAATGTTCGTTCGGATTGTTTGTGTGTTCTGCTGGAAGACGGTGAATATCCCATGGTCAATCTAGTACTATGGTTAATGATCAATAGAAGCAGTGGAAGATATGCTTTTGTGAGAACCGATTCTTCTTCATCTTCTGCGGTTCTAAGAGCTATGATGATTTCCCAGGAGACGATAGATTTTAAGGCTACTTGGAGAAATTACAAAAGCTCAAACTGCAAGGTTATCTCACTCCAAAGCGAGATGTCCAATTAGAACGCACTTTATATAAATAATAAATCAGCTTCTATATCAAGCCATAATATGGTGTGCAGTTCTGTAATTAATTTATGAGAATTTGGGTGATATATTTTATGTAATATTTGTTTGTTACTAAATTACATTATTTTTCATGCGTACAAGCGATTGCGAAAAATGTATATTAAAAACTAAAGCCGACAGAATGAAATTTAAAAACAAATTAAATTTGAATATTAAAACCAAACATCTTTTGTATGAACTTTCTTTGTAAGTTGTTTCAGTTCTAGGAGGATTTAAATTTGCTTAGGGGTAACAATGATAACTATAACCATATTTATAGGTATCTTGGACCACAAAGGTTTAAATGTCGTTTTGACAAATGAAAAGGTTTTAAATTATTAACTATTTATATTACATTATTTTTAATTAGTAATTTCAGGTTATAATTTTTATATGAATGTATATGTTAATATAACTAGAGATAATACATAAAGTAAAACAACTAGTTTTATGTATTTCCTAAGTAAATTACCTTCAACTCATAATGCTAGTTTTATTAGTAATATTGGCTATAATGTTTAATATATATACTCATTTATTTATAACATATGTGTTTTTATTATAAGGATTATTTATCACTTTTAGCTTAGTATATGGATTTAAAAATACTCTAAATATCATGTGATATAATTGAGATTAGGAACATTAAATCAATGAATCAATGCATTCTATTCGTTGTAAGTTTGTTTTATAACATCGCAAACTCCAAGTAACCAAACATATTAAATTCGCTATATCAATAACTGGCGTGATGTTGCTGACTCCGAACTACTTATGTAACTTTCTTTGATCGCTAATAACAATAGTAGTGGCTTTATTGTTCTTCGCTCCTTAGTGGCACAACGGCATGTCTGTGGATTTAAAACGCTATAAATCCGGTTTTGATACCTGCGGTGGGCAGAGCATAAACAAGTCAATGCACTAATAAGTGAATAACAAATTAGAAGGGCATGCGATTACGTAGAAAACGCACAGACAAGCAGACTCGTTAAAATAAGGATCAAGAGATGGAAGAATAAATAAAATAAATTATCACCAACGAATTGAAGGACGAGCGATGTATAAAATGGCCTCACTGACATATTGAGAACCATATAGAAGAGCAAGAGGTAGAAGAAATTATCATTCAACAGAATAATTGAAAATGAACATACGGAAACAAAACTAATAAAATAAAAGACCAAATACGCTGTTTAAGAGAACTAAAATAAACTAACAAGCTCAATTAATAAATAAATTGTAGATTGTGAGTACCAAATCGGCCCGGCATGGCCAGGTGGTTAAAGCACTCAACTCGTACTCCGAGAGTCGCGGGTTCGAAGCCCGGTCACACCAACCGTCGGGACGTTATAATGAGATGGCCAATCTCACTATTCGTTGATAAAAGAATAGCCCAAGAGTTGACGATGGGTGGTGATGAATAGCTGCCTTCTCTCTAGTCTTACATTGCTAAAATAGGAACTGGTTGCCGAGCAGATAGCCCTCGTGTGGCTTTGCGCGAAATTAAAAAACAAACAAACAGAATCAACTTTAATTTTACGAAGAGGTAAGAAATGAAATAGATTTTTTTTTCTTTATTATATTTTACGTATAAACTATGAAAGCTTTGACACGATTTATTTGGTCGCAGCATAGAAAGGCTCTGATTTGTTTTTCAAATGAAAACTTTTAACGCATAGCTTCGTTATCTGTTGACCGATTCGAGATCTAATTATAGTTTTGAGTTCAGGAGGTCAAACTCTTTAGATTGATGTGTTTGATCACACCCAAATTTTCGTAGATTAACTGACTAATCTTGCCTAAAATAATTTAAATTTTAGGATAGAGATCCTGATGAGTATCAAAATCCAGTCGATTGTATGCGCGCTCTATGTTTGGTATTGGTGGGGTATAAAAATACAGCAAATATGACAGATAATAAAGGTAATTTCACCTAAAATAATTTTAAGTGCGTGGCTATTGAGGATTCCCTCTTGTTTCACTAAAGCTCCATTTCTAATGTATTCAGTTGGAATAAGAAAAAGCACAATTAATTTTCAGCATTCAGTTCGTACACCTGTGGATTTGTTTTCAAATAAACCACGCAATTAAACAAATTATCATTCGTCTTATTTATTTTGTTTTAACACAAAATTATAAAACACAGTATCCGCTATGTATTTTAATGATATACAGATTTGAAATGTCTAGTTTACAAAGAGTTTTAGGGGGCAATATATGTTTCTCTGAGATGTTTTAAAAGATCTATGTACTACTTTACAAAGTAGTTTTTAAAGATCTTCAAGAAGTTCTAAAATTTAGGTAACTTACAGTTTTAGAAAGGATATTTACCTCTAATAAAGTTTTGTATAATATATAAACTTTTAAGAATGTTATGTACAGCTCAAAAAGTTTTAGGTCAACTATGCATGGTTTACAAAGTTTTATATGCGTTACGCACAGCTTACAAAATTTTAGGTAAACTGTACATAGTTTACAATAAAAAATGCTGCACATAATGTATAAAGCTTTAGCTAAGCTATATATGTTTTACCATTTTTTAAGAGGATTGTGTACAGTGTAAAGCTTACAGCTTTCTATAACATATGTGCAGTATAAAAAGATTTAAGTTAGTTTGTGACGTATTTACTATTGTATATTTATTAGAATATCAATGTTTGTTTTAGTTATATAAATATTTAAAAATGCGTGTAACTTATACTGTTAAATGTGTATTTGGAAATTTCCGCTCATTCTTTAATTTTTTAAAAGATTCTCGAGTGAAAGTATCAAATATATATGTTTTATAAAAGCACTAGCATATTGTTGAACCAACTGAAATTTCTAAAACTTTGTTTTAACGTTTATAACGTTTATAAACCGACGCGACAAGAAACAGTGTATATTGCTGGCTTGCTGCAGTTGGTGTACTATCAATCTCAGAACTTATAACTGTGATTAACCCTTATTAATTGGGAAACAACAGATATTTTACCAGGAACATTAATAGAATTCAAATGTTACGAAACATTCAACTTCAGTGAATTCACATTGGATATCAATATTTTTACGAAAACATTATATAACCTCAGTGGTAAAAAAAAAAATCAGTTTGTAAATGGCGTGAGACCAGCGAAAAGTACAAAGCTAGCTAACTCTCTTTTCAGTGAATTGTATCTATGTTAACTCGGAATTACTTCGCCTATCGTGAACCCTCAATAAGATGTCAAGAAAGTTCAAGACCGGAAAGAAGATTTAATAGTATTTATAAGTTTCTGAACCCTCTGTATGTAAGTCATTAATTGTACTAACTGCGTATAATAATCGTTATTATAAATTGTATTACTGTTTGTATATTAAAATATACACTCAATTGCCACTTTATTAGGTACACCTATTCTTTAACTCAAGTAGCCAAACAGCGAATCATGGCTGCAAATCAACATATAAAGCATGCAGACATAACCAAGAGCTTTATTTGTTATTTCCTGGGATTTTCATGCACTACAATCTATAGTGTTTACAAAGAATTGTGCGAAAAATAAAACACATCCAGTGAGTGGCAGTTCTGTAGGCGAAAACACCTTATTAATGAGAGAGGTCAAAGGAGAATAGACAGATTCATTCAAGCTGACAGGAAAGTCTCAAATGTTCAAATAACCACTCTTTTCAACAGTGGTGTGCAGAAGAACATCACTGAACGTACAACGCTTCGAACCTTGACTCAGATGGGCTACAGCAGCAGAAGACTACGCTTGGTATCATTCCTTTCAGCTAAAAACAGGAAGATGGGGTTACAGGGGGCACGGGCACCAAAATTAGTAGACTAAAAATTGGAAAAACGTCGCCTGGTCTGCAGATGGTAGGATCATAATTTGGAGTAAACAACATGAATCCATGGATCCATCCTGTCTTGTGTCATTGGTACGGGCTGCTGGTGGTGGTGTAATAGTGTGGGGTATATTTTTAGCACACATTAGGGCCCTTAACAAATAAGCATTATTTGAATGCCACAGCGTACCTGAGCATTTATGTTGACTATGTGCGTCAATTATTGCCGCAGTCTACTTGTTTTCCAATGATTACTTCAAGCAGGATAATGTGCCATGTCACAAAGCACGCATCATCTCAAGTTGATTCCACGAACATTTCAGTTACTTCAGTGTATTTAAATGGCCTGCACAGTCCCCGCATCTAAATCCAATAGAGCAGTTTTGAGATGAGGTGGAACGGGACGTTCGCAGCATGAATGTATGGCCGACAAATCTGCACATGCTGCTTGATACTATCAAGTGAGCGTGGACCAAAATCCCTAAGGAACGTTTTTAGCTCCTTATTGAATCCATGCCACAAAGAATTTAGGCTGTTTTGGAGGCAAAAGGGGATCTTACCCGGTACTAGATAGATGTACCTAATAAAGTGGTCACTGAATGTATTTGTATTAAGAAATAAAACTGTGTGTATCAATTTTGTTGGCAAACATTATAAATTTGATACATCTCGACATTCACTTAATATTTAATTACATTTAATCTCAGTTTTATTGTATTTTAAATCATAATACTAAAATAATAAATTGGAGGCTCGACCGAGATAAATTACAATACGTAACATGCCATAAATATCTTACAAAGTCTTTAAAAAAGCTTTGCGTGTATTACAAAATATTAAATAGGTAAAATGCAGCTTAAAAGTTTTAGATAAGCAGTGTTTGGTTAACAAAATTTGAAGTAGATTGTGTAAAGCTTACAAAAGTTTAAGTAGGCTATTTACTGTCCAAAAACGTAGGTTTTTTACAGCTTACAAAGTTTTATAGAAACTATACGTGATTTACAAAGTTTAAGTTCAAAATATACAGCTTAAAAAGCTTCAAATGTGCTCTGCTTGGTTTACGAAGTTTTAAATAAGGTATGCATTTTATCAAGGGCGAAACTTTCGTTTAAAAATTGCAGGAGACCTTCCAAGAAACTGGAGAAAAATACAGAGTGCATTCTCTAAAAATAAATATATAAAAAGAATTTTTTTTTCTATGTTACCATTCTTTTCTTTTAATCTTCTATTAATTCAAAACATTCCCTAAATGGTAGTTATATTAAAACTTTCAAAGATCTAGTTGCATACTCTTGACAGAACAAGATGCAATGTTACACTTTACACAATATATAGGTATTAATATAACTCTTGAAACAATAAAAACAACGTTTCCATGAGCAATATTACAAAAACAATATTACAATATAACAAAACAAATGTAACTGAATTGCTTATTTAATGATTGATATAATACAAATTTTCGTTGAAAATGTTATCCAGTTCCTTTGAAAGACAAAATCAGAAACGAAACTGTTAATCTTTGAGTGAAAATAAGCATTGTGTGAAATAAGTTTAATGTATCTTCTGGATCTCCCTGTTGTAAACCTTTCCCGTTGCAGCAGATAAAATTTCGATATATTAATTCCTCATTTCATACATTTTATACAAATATCAATTTTGTGACGTGGATTTACACAGTATGGTCACATCAAGATGGTTCCCTTGTGAAAATTCCTGGTACATAAGTAAAATAACAATAACCGCCGTAGTGAAAAAAACACATTTAGAATCACAACTGTAGTTACTTTTACAAGAAAATACATTAAAACGTCATTCTGACAAGGCCTAACTTTTTCTTTTGCCGTAACTTAACTTGGTGTTTAAAGTTTTTTATTCTTCAGCGATCCCTTACAAGGTATATTAACATGTAAAAGGTAAGCAATTTACAAACAATATATATGACGACTAAAAATCCTAACCAGCTAACAGACACTATTATAATATATATATATATAAGAGAATGCCATCTTTTTAAATAAATTCAGTTTCCTGACATATTACGGCCTGGCATGGCCAAGCGGTTAAGGCATTCGACTCGTAATATAAGGGTCGCGTGTTCGAATCCCCGTCACACCAAACATGTTCGCCCTTTCAGCCATGGAGGATTTATAATGTGACGGTCAATCCCACTATTAGTTGGTAGAAGAGTAGCTCAGGAGTTGGCAGTGGGTGGTAATGACTAGCTACCTTTCCTCTAGTCTTATACTATTAAATTAGGGCGGTAGCCATCATGCAGCTTTGCGCGAAATTCAAAACAAACCAAACTGACAAGCTACTGATTTACCGCTTCTAGAAGTTAGAATAACAGATACAAAATTATTTTGATATACTGTTTCAGGCTCAGCAGCTATTTTACTGAATTAAATTTGTAAAGATAACATTTAGAAATTTGGCAAGTATTTCTTTGTATTTGTAACCTTAAAATTAACCATGCTTTTTAAATTGAACACATTAGCATTGTTTGTGCTTTCAAAGTCTATGTTTTCTGTCCTCAATAAACTAAAAACATTTAAGTAAATTATGCATTTCGTTTCCCAATTCATTTTGATTGTACAAATTTTGTAATAATTTCTCACCATTAACAAATCAAAATCAATTGTTGACGAGAGACAAACGGAATTCAATTTAACTAGAATTGTTTCTGTATTCCAGTTCAAGTTGATAATTTTCAAATTTTCTATTCTACTTTAAACATTCTATGTACAACAGACTGATTATTTTGGTACAGTTTACATTCCATTATTTTACTTTGCTTCATTACTTTTCATTGTATAAGTAGCTCAATATCAGTCACTTTCATTTGTCCATATGTTATTCAGACCAAACAGATTAAACACCATACGTACCAATTTTGACTGGAAACGATCATTTTGGTTTGCATGTACATTCTTCAAACCTTTATACCGAATGAATGACAATTTGATCTCTTTACCACTGATTATTTCACACCAAAATGTTACCATTCTCTGTTCTACGGTACTGAGTTCTTGAATATCTGTTTCTCCATGGACCGTGAAACGTGCTATATAATTAGTAATATGTATTTTTTTTAATATTCTATAAAATATTTCTATTTCACTGAAATATCTGATAACGCTATATTTCACAAGCACAGAGAAGTGCTAGAAGACCTTGTTTATTAAACAAATCACACTGGATATCCGTGAATAAGGTTTGATTTGTTTTGAATCTAGTCGTCCCTAACTTAGCAGTGTAAGACTAAAGAGAAGGCAGTTATTCAATACCACTCACCCCCAACTCTTGGGCTACTCTTTTACCAACGAATAGTGGGATTGATAGTAACATTATAACGCTCCCACGGCTGAAAGGGCAAGCATGTTTTGTGCAATGGGGATTCGAACCCGTGACCCTCAGATTACGAGTTAAGTGCCTTAATCACCCGGCCATGCTGGGTCATTTGTATTTTTTAACCATATTAAATGTTCTGTAACAATACCATAATGTCCATATTTACAGAATTATTATACTCGTTGAAACCAGTAAAACTTGATACCTTTCATTCAGTATTATGAAATCATCTGTAACGTACTTAATATTATTTCAATATCTATGTTAGTTTCAGTTTAGTATATATTTGGAAATGTATGTAACTTGTAGTGTTAAATGTGTATTGCGCAAGTCCCGCCTGTTCTCTAGATTTATAGACGATTCTCGAGTGTAAAAATCGACAACATATGATTTACGAAAGCACTAACATATATTTAAATATTGTTACCATGTGAACTTTCAAGAATTTCGCCTAAAGATTATAAGTCGACAAGCCAAAACACAGTTTAAGAAACTTTCAGGTTAGCTATAGTCAGTATGCAATAAGCCTCGGAAGCTATAATTGTGATAAATGCTTATTAATCAGAAAACTATAGAAGACCAGGAACGTTTATAGATCTCGAAAATTACGAACTGTTCAGCTTTAGATAATTAACTTCGAACGATAGTATTTCTACAAGGACATTAGATATTGTCATCCATGAAAAACTCACATGTGATTCCAGCTAGCTAGCCGTCAAGAGAAGTGAACAGTGTATCAATTCAGAATTGCCTCGTTCGTCGTGAACCTGGACTTTCGATAAAATGTTAAGTTCCAGACTAGATAGAAGACCAAATATTGTTTATGAGACTTTTGTATATGAATCATTACTTTTAATAACTGTTTGTAATAATTGCTATCATAAATTGTACTGCTGTTTGTATATTTGTGTTAAAGATTTGTTTGTTTGTTTTTGTTTTTTTTTTAATTTGGCGCAAAGCTACACTAGGGCTATCTGCGCTAGCCGTCCCTAATTTAGCAGTGTAAGACTAAAGGAAAGGCAGCTAGTCATCACCACCCACTTTCAAGCCTTGCGCTACTCTTTTACCAACGAATAGTGGGATTGACCGTTACGTTATAACGTCCCCACGGCTGAAAGGGGGATCATGTTAAGTGTGACGGGAATTTGAACCTGTGACTCTTGGATTACAAGTCGAACGCCTTAATCACCTGGCCATGCCGAGCCTTTTGTGTTAAGAAAGAAAATTGTGAGCATCAGTTTTGTTGGAAAACATCATAAATTTGACACATATCGACATTGATTTAACTTCTAAATTCAAATTGAAATTTCTGGTTATTTGAAATTGTAATACGTGACATAATAAATTGAAGGCTCATCTGAAATTAATTATAATGCACAGCAAAATAAATTGGGGGCTCCTGTCCGAAATCTGAATTAGAGAAAAAATTCATTCTCATTTAAATTCAAATCACAATTCAATTTATATTTATCACTGTCAACGCGACTTGATCATGTCTGATTATTAAGGTTTTGTTAAATAACATTCTCTCGAACAGCTAGAAAAATATAATAAAAATGAATTGTTAGAAATTGCCAAAATATTTGAATTAAAGGTTAGAAACCACTGAGAAAATGTCGTTCGTATTTTCTCATAGCAAAGCCACATCGGGCTATTTGCTATGAGTTCACTGAAGGGAATTGAACCCCTACTTTTAGCGTTGTAAATCCGTACACTTAACCGGTGTACCGATGAGAAAAAATGAACTAGAAAAGCGTTTTGTTAACATACCATTCAACAATGAATTGCTGTTTGAGAAAGCTTAAGGGAAATACTCTAGTGTCTCTTCCAGCCAACCAGAGTTAAGTGATAAAGATAAGTTAGAAATCCAGTTAAAACTCAGACAAATCGGGCTATAACAAGCCCATGTTGAAGCTGAAAGAGAAAGTAAACGTTTCCAGACCGTATAAGCCCGTATCGAAGCCGAGAGGGAAATTAGACTCATTCTAATCGACCAAGAGAAAAATGATGACTTTTAACTCAATAAATATATTAAAGTACCAACATTTCACGAAAATGAAGTGGACAAATATTTCCAACATTCTGAGATTCAAACCATAGAACGGCCCATCGAAAAATGTTCATTATTATTACTGAGCGTTTTACCTGGTGAACCATAAGAAGCTTATGCTGTTATATCTTTAAAAGATTGTACAGATTGTGATAAGTTTAAAGTAGCTATCATAAAAGCATAGGAGCTATTACTGGAGGCTTATTGCCAAATTTTTAAAGTTATGGAAAGCAGGATAGTTAAACTTATATGGAATTCGCCTATGAAAAAGAGTTTTATTTTGATTGATAGTATAATTCTATGAACAATGGCAATAATTTCGACAAATTAAGACACTTGTGTCTAATTGAAAAATTTAAACACTGTGGAAGTGATTACCTCAAAACTTATTTTGATGAAAAGAAAATTGAAACACTAGAGGGCGCAGCTGCTTTTTCCTATGATTACACTCTAATACTTAAAATAACTTTTCATAAAAAGAAATTCCCACCATTTCAACAAAAATGTGTATCTGTTCATTTCAGTAAAGTTCAGGATCTTTTAAAAAATCCAACTTCTCTAGTCCAAAATCATATCATAGACGGGATGAAATTTCATGAAAGTCATCAAGGCCTGTCTGTCATATTTTTGTAAAAAACCTGGTCATGTAATGCCCGATCGTTGGGGTTTGAAAAAGTAAATATAAAAGAAGGCAATTTTTTGTGCCCATATGTGAACGTAGTTTTACAAAATCACCCAATGTTGTTGATTTTACCATTGATAAAAAAATTGATGTAGTTAGTGATAAACTTAGACCTTTTGTGTCTGTTGGTTCTAACAAATGACACTTCTAATCTCATACACATACATATTTTGCGTGATACTGGGGCGACTCAGTCATTTTTGCTGGAGGGTATTTTGCCCTTAGGTTCGAATTCTGCTACCGGTGAGTCTGTTCTTGCTTTGGGTATTGAGGGTTACTTTTTTAATGTTCCTCTTGGCTACATTGTTTGGACAATTTAAGAAGCCAGGTCGTTAGCCTTTGAACGCGCTGAAGCTCCTCTTAGCTTCAGCAGAGAAAGCTGACAGTAACCTCACAAGGTCCTTAATCTGGTCAAAAATGCCACAAATCTCAAACAGCATCTCCTGAAGAATTTTACAACTTCAGTGCTGGAATTGTAGATGTATTTTGAAAGGAACGTGGCTAATCATACAAGTATTGACTTCGTGAGCAACTCTGAATGTTGTTTAATAACATTGTAAGTCTCTCCAATGACCAAAACTTTCTCCAAGTTTTCATACGTCTGCAGTCTTCTCCGATCAACACTCTCCTTAAACTGCACATATACAGTGTATAGCAGTGTGTTGTACTCAGCTTTGTAGTATTCCAAATGAAATATTTGTCAATGTGTAGCAATCTCATCAGTAAAGAGTTTGGGTATTTTTCTCATATGTGGCATTTGAACAAGCTGGATGTTCGAGAAGTTGATTAATCCTGTTGCTTTATTATATGTCTTGCTAAAGTAATTCTGTGTTATATTTTCTTAGAGAGAAATTTTGACACTCTTCACTGCAAGAAGTATTTCAGAAATGTTTTGTCTTGTCTTTTGCAAATAAATGTTTAGGCATTTCAATTCCTCCATCACTTCAATGGCTAGGATTAGTCCTAGGAACGTTTTTCTATTCTAAAATCTTTCCAAAAGTTCATTTATTTTATTTGCTGAACCTTACACACTAGAAAAAGCCATTTCTACCAAACAAAGCAACACAAGAACGTACCAGTTGAGTACTGACCAAATGGTTGAGCTATAAACAGCTAGTTCACTTTGTGGGATACAACAATTTCAGAGTGGTATCTGGTCCACTCTCAGACTTTTATATTATATCAAATATTACATTGAAATTACCCGATTGTCCAAACAAGCATCCCAACTCGTGAGTTCACTACAAAGGATCCTGAATCACAGAAGAAGCTATACAAGCCATCCGAGTAATGAGATTTACACAATGAAGACAACAGTGGACAAAAACAAAACAACAAAAACCAGTGGTTGTTTTTTTTTCTGAAAAAAGGCTTATGCATCAGAGTATTGATCCAACATATTTGCAGCAACATTATACATTTGCCCATGAACACCAGAAAGGGTAGAATGAGGTGCAGAAATACGTCACTGGCAATCTTAGATATTTCTTTCTTGTTGTTAAAGACATTTCATAGAAACATACAAAATCACCATGTGGCATTACGTTCTGAGCTACATAGCAGAAGTAGATTGACTCTTGACCATTGCCAAATATATTTTGTATTCCACCAATGATCACTGAATATTACAGTGGTGGTAGAAAACTAATTTGCTTTGCTATACTTCTCACAATGGAAGTGCCTATTAAATTTAGAATCTCATTTTAAAATTTAAGGCATATATAGTCGTGATAACATGTCAAGCACATATAAAGTTTGGAATCATCCTCTGTCATCAACTTCAGCAGCAATCTTAGATTCTCTTTCCTTTTCCTCATGACTTCTAAAAAAGCCAACTACGTATTATCATGGCAAAAACTGCACCGAACTTACAGTCTTCAACATACAAGATTTGTTTTCTGTCGCTGTGTTACCAAAGCACTAGAGAGTTGTGTATCTAGTGGTCATTCCTACTGAACATGAGTTTCACCACTTTGTGATTAACATCAGCATGCTTTACAAGCATCTCTAGGGCTAGAGGGCTTTTTTTGCAATTTCTAAATTCTAGGGATACAAGATAAAAGCAATAAAAGCATAACACCCCTTTCAAATAAGGACTGCCATGGAGCCAGAAAAATCTTTAAACATTTCTTTCTGAAACTAAAGAGTCATACTTGTCAACATTTGGTCTATAATGAACCTTGGGTTTTGCTAATGTGGTGTATTTACACGTCCAAGGATATTTCTTTATGATCCTCCTAATTCTGTGGCTTGTACCTCAAATGCCTCTGTGCTGAGCAGATGTTGAGATTTAGCTGGTAAATCTGTCTTAATTACTGGCCTCCCTGACTGCACATTATCTATCTCTCTTTCTCTTGTTGCTGTACCTCCTCCTACAGTAAACATAACAAACTGAGGTGCCACAGTAAATCCCTTATCAACTCTTTCTAAATTATCTTACAAATAGAGATTTTACTCTACATATAGACATGTAACTCTGAGTGAAATATATAACAATATTATTAATAACATAATTAATAATAATAAGATTGTAAAGAATTGTTGCGAGGCACTTCTTTAAAATACGTTTATAAACTCTGAAATTAAAATAATGCCACCAAGATTAAATAACGTGATCATTAGGAAAATTTTGGAAACAATGTAAAGTAAAATCTGGTATAAAAAAATTACTGTATTCTTACCATAATTATCTAGCACCTTTAATTATTTTAAAAAATTGGTTTGAGGGATAATATTTACAGCTATGATTTCAAATTTATCTTATCCAAAATAATTCAGTCAACACTTACACTTCACTGCTTTGCTTGTTAAAAGTGCATAATATTCGTATTTTACTTCTCTTTGTTACTTTTCACAATGTTGGTAACTTCTGTAAGTCAAAAATACACACTTTATTTCTAATGTAGTTAATGTCTGATCCAGTTACTATTACATTGGTGACCCGGTGAAAATGTTTTGATATAAATACATTAAAATTCTAAAAATTTTGTTCAATATTTCAAAAAAGCAGATGAAGATAAAATATGGATAAATGTGACTCAACAATGTTATAATGAGATATAAATGATAAAAAGATTTTCAAAAAAGGGGGAGTTTTAAATAAACTGAGATACATGACTTTCATAAAAGAAAAATTAAAGAGTTTTGTTGATGAATTGAAGGTGATGTTGGCAAATAAAGAAAAATATTATATTTTAAGTAATTAAGAGATTGGATATTTGTATGCATCTTCTAAGATCCATAAATCAAAAAGAGATTAATTATTTATTGTTGGAAACAAAAAATTAATACATTCATATTTCAAAACTTCCGTATATTCCAGGAAGACTAATTGCAAAGGGTAACCAAACAATTACTGAACGTATTATTAAAACATTTTTGTCTCGTATTTTTAGTCTTTTTAAAGATGATTTTGAACTTATCGAAAAATTATTCCAAAGATGCCCCCGCTAGTACAGCGGTACGTCTACGGATTTACAGTGTTAAAATCAGGGGTTCGATTCCCCTCGGTTGGCTCGGCAAATAGCCCCATGTGGCTTTGCTATAAGAAAACACGCACATACACATGTCAAAAAGATCACAATGAAATCAGAGTTTTATTTCTTTAGATATGGTAGCTCTGTATCCAAAGGTTTTCAAAAGTTTTCTAGATAAACACAAGCAATTCATTCACCTCAGGTTTAATAAAGGTTATCTGAAAGTTTAGATATAGTTTTAAAAATTGCTTGCTTGTTGTTTTTTTTTCACTTATGAGGAACAAATATTTTATCAATTTTCTGGGAAAACAATAATAACAAAATTATTTCCAACTTATGTTGATATCACTATGGAATTTTTCAAAGTACAATTATTTAATATATTACCTAATTATTATGAAGATAATTTTGCAGTTCACGTAAAAAAATTCTGCAAAATATTTTTGTCTATTGTTTTGTAATGTGGAGAAATATTCAAGATTTAATAAAATTGTTGAAATTTTAAATTCAGTAAACAAAGAAATTAAGTTTACCATCGGAAAAAATACTATAGCCTTGTCCTTTTTTAAATGTGTTGGTAAATGTTTCACCAGAAAAGGAAATTGTAACATTTTTATAAGCCCACGAGCTTACCAGTATGCAGATTTTTTTTAAATAATCATGCAAATTGAATATTAAATATTTTGGTTTCCAATGAAGAAATGAGAATTAATAGATTATAAAAAAATATAAAAAAATATAAAAAAAATAATTCAGATTCGCTGTTTGGAAACACCTTTTATAAGAGGTTCTTAAATTGCTAAAAATAAATTTTCAAAATAAAACAAAACATTTAAAATGAGATATAGTGAACATAAAGAGAATATTATACCTTTATTGTGATTCATTGTTCAAATATACATATTGATATTTCATTTGTTAATACAGAATTAAAATATATAATAGATAAGAAACTGTAACATTTTTTAGATATAATAAAATTTTGAATATATTATTGAATACACGGAAAGAAAGATATTTTTTCTAAATAACGTATCATCAGCTGTGACAGAAGGAAATGTGTTTTATGTAATTTGGTTATCCGAAATCTACTAAAACACTAAAAAATAATAACAATAATTATTTTCGTTAATAGCTCAATTTCAGTTCTAAGAACGTAATACATCTTTTATAATGTGTAAATTATGGTGAATTCTATACTGGTAAAACAGGTAACTTAAGATTAAGGTGTAACGGATTTACTATGGTATTTGTATTTTAATATTGACGTTTTTTTTTAAATTAAATATATCTTTAGAAATGCATGTAATTTATACTACTAAATGTATATCGCGAAATTCTCGAGTGTAAGAATCAACAATGTAAACACCAGACTATGCTGGGCGATATTTGTGTTAAGAAAGAAATCTGTATGTTCCAATCTTGTCAGCAAATATTATAAATTTTATACATGTCTACATTCAATTAACTTCTGAACAAAAATTTCTGGTCATTTAAATCGTAATATGTAACATATTAAATTGAAGGCTAGGAAACAAAGATGATAAATTCCCTGTTAGATGTCCCGTAAAAGCTCAATAGACGTTAGAAAACATTTTAATGATGTATTTTAAGAAAAATTTAAATTCTCAGAACAATATTTTCATGTTTTCCTTTTCTGGGTATGTAATACAAAACATAGAAAGATTTTCTTTTAAAATATTTTGTAAATTTTTGGCGACACTTCAAATAGTTTGTTTGTTTATGAATTTTGCGCAAAGCTACACGAGGACTATCTGCACTCGCCGTTCCTAATTTAGCAATGTAAAACAAGAGGGAAGATAGCAAGCTATCACCACCCACCGCCAACTCTTGGTCTACTCTTTTACCAGCGAATAGTGGGATTAATCGCACATTATAACGTCCCTACGGCTGAAAAGGCGAGCATATTTGCTGTGACGGGCAATTTAAATAGTCGTAAAAGAGCTGAAGTACTGGTTGGATAAAGTCAGTAGGAACTGAGAAACTGTGAAAACAGTTACCAAGACTTACAGAAAAAAAATTAAATAAGAATGTGAAATTATAAGGTAAATAAAGCCAAATAAATCCATTACTATAATACTAAAATATATTTAGAATATTATTTTAATTTAAAAAATAAAAGTGTATTGATTAATTTTATGTAATTTTGAACATTTTTAACGTATTTAATGTGTACATGGAGTGTTTGTTTTAATTTCACGCAAAGCCACATCAAGCTATCTGCTGAGCTCACCGAGAGGAATCGAACCCCTGAGTTTAGCGTTCTAAATCCGTAGACTTGACGATGTATCAGTAGGAGACGGTCTGTACTACCTGTCCCTAGTTTAGGAGTGAAAAAACCATCAAATACCCCTTTCAGCTACTTTATCAGTGGATAGTGAAATTGACTGTTATATTGTAACGTTCCCATGGCTGAACAGGTGAGCATGTTTGGTAGGACGGGAATTCGAACCCGCGCTTTCCTCAGTTGAGTGCCCTAACCATCCGGACATATCAGGTCACATGAAATAAATGTGTTATATATATTTGTACATTTGGGAAGTATATGCATTTAAATGAGATTATTTGTTTAGTTGTGCTAGTACGCTTCTGTTATGGAGTCTTAGTAAAATAATATCTTGACAAATAACCTTTAAAGTCACAAAACTTTAATAAAATAATAAAGTAGCATTTTTATTTATACTTTTCTGTTTCCATAATATGCAATTTATAAATATTATTGGTAACCACTGTTTCACGTTGAATCTCATCAATATTTAATAAAGGTGGAGGTAGAAATGATATTTAATTATATGGAAAAATTTATTAAATTGAAATAAATAAGAATGCAGCTAAAAACATTGAAAAAACACGTTGCTACTTAAACCTAAACTTTTATACAATCAAGTAAACATCAGGTAAAAATAAGGTCTTTTAGGGAGATTTGTTTGTTTGTTTTTTTTGAAGTTTGCTCAAAGCTACACGAGAGCTATCTGTGCTAACCGCCCCTAATTTAACAGTGTAAGACTAGAGTGAAGGCAACTAGTCATCATTACCCACCGCCAACTCTTGGGTTACTCTTTTACCAGCCATTTTGATAGATATCATGGATATTAATCTACTACATGATATTTTGCAAAACATCTAATTAAAGGAGTTTCCAGCTTACCAAAATTGAAAAGAAAGTTCTGAAGATTTATAATACCTGTAAATACAAAAGCGTGTTGACCGTTTAGTCTTAGTGGGTGTGGGTGTTTTTCTTATAGCAAAGCTACATCGGGCTCTCTGCTGGGTCCACCGAGGGTTATCAAATCCCTGATTTTAGCGTTGTAAATCTATAAACTTACTTCTGTTCCAGCGAGGGACATTAGTCTTAGCATTAAACAGTTTCAACAGTTCCTCAAGCTCTCAGCTGGTCGGAGTTTCTGTTGCAAACACATTTCGACTCGTCCTATTCTTGTGCTCCATATGTTCAATCTGCTCTAGTGAGGTTACATGTAAATAATTCCAGACACAATAATTTCCAAATTTCAAAAAAGAATGTTTGTTTATTTACATTCATAGTATTCACTTGCGTGGAAATCATTCATTTATATCCTTGTATGACAAATTGGACAATATGTTTTTAACAATAACTTCTTTAATTTATATTTATCCATTTACGTCTTAATGGTCTAAAAAACACTACACGTACTACCTGACTGTAAACAAGCTCTAATCACACTGAACTGAGAGACAAAAATTTCATAACCACAACAAGAATAAAAACTGAAACTGAGGATAAAGGGCACTGTTGTTTTGAAACAAACTCGAAACATAAAAATGCAAGCATTTATTCAAGAAAAACAAGGAAAGTGATCGGCACATGTCTTTCCCCACACACGCCTATTCATGAGTTACATAGTTTCCAGTCGACTACTTACAGCTTAGGAAGTTTTAGGTAAGCTACGTATGGTTTACAATGCTTCATATATGTTGTGTATAGCGTGCAAAGAAAGTTTATACCTATGGGCAACGAGTTCAGCATTTTGGAAATTGCGGGTAAATAAAAAATGCTTGGTACAGAAATACGTCCATGATTTAACATCAGTTACTGGTTTCATCTTCACCAGTTGGTTGCATATATTTTATAATGTTTTACAGTAGAAAGTTTTCAAAATTTTACGTAGATTATGTACAGCATGGAAAGTTTGTAACCCCTACATTTCTTAAGTTGTATGTATGCTACAAAGTTTGGTTAACGTACATATAATATATATAGTTTTAATGAGCTTACTTTTAGCTTCAAACAATGCTTTCCAAGCTAACCCACTTACCTTGTCTTGCGTGACATCCCTTCGCTACGAAACACAGTTTGGAAATGACTAGCTTAAAGTATTAAATAAGTCATACCTGGATCACAAAATTATTAAGATTTGATAAACAGTTAAAAACATTTGTATAAGAAATGCACTATTTAACAAGTTTTTAGTAGGTATTGTATTACTTGAAGTTGGAGATAAGCTGAAAATGCCAATGTAAAGTCTCGTCCTTCATCATTGGCCGTTCCAAAGATCTTAAACAAATTTGTGATGTCGAGAAACCCACTTGCAGAGAAATATATGTAAAAACGGCTCGTTTGGGTTGAGAAAATTTTGTAAAGGTAAAACTATCAACAAATTTTAATACATACATAAACATTATCCAAAATTTACAGAAAAAAACTACTTAAAGCCATGTTGAACACGAAATACAAAGAACTGCATGACTTACAAAAACAAAAAAATGAACCCAAACCATCAACTGACATGCTGCATCAAACCAGAGATTTACGGACTTATACAACGCAACATAAACCAAATCAACACTAAGAATGGCAGAAACAAAATGATCTGCCACAACAAAAAACTAAAAAACGAAGATGCAAACAAAGAAAAGACATCAACATGACAAACCGTTGACTAACCTCATAATTAACAGATCCGACAGACAATTAAACACAGACGAGATACATCTACTTAACAAAGGACTCAACTTCGCAATAGAACCTAGGTACATTCCAACCTTAGAAATCAAAACATGTTTAGAAGATCTAGCCAGGAGACTTGTGATACTTTCCACATAAAACAAAAACAAGAAAACAACCGAAAACAACCAACAGAAGGAAGACAACTTAGACAATTTTATTGACATCCAACAGCCAAACTTCCCAGGTAAAATTAAAAATTTATATTTCCCAGAAACATCTAAAAACAACATCTTAAACGATTTTTTCAAAGAATTTTCTTACAAAACCATCAACATAATTTCACAAAACAGAAAGTTGAAAAATAATCTCACAAAAAGAGACATTAATTCCATTATAAACCTAAAACAAGAAAAAACATTAGAATTCTAAAAGCAGATAAAGGAAACGCTGTAGTAATAATGAATACGAATGAATACATCCAAAAAATGAAGAACATCCTATCAGACACGAAAAATTCAAACAAATACACACAAATCTAACAAAAACACACAAAACGCAACTAAACAAAATATTACTAAATATGAAAAAAGCCAACACAATTTCACAAATACTTTATTCCTACCTACGTAAAACTGACTCACGCACACCACAATTATACGGCATCCCCAAACCTCATAAACCAGATTGTCCATTACGACCAATAATGTCCACATATGAATTGTTTAATTACAATCTTGGTAAATACATAGCATGGGTATTCTCCAAATATGTAACATCAGCCAGCTCATTCATCAAAGACTATTTTAATTTCAAGTCTAATCTTAATCAACTTAATCATAAAGCCTTAATGGCCAGTTTCGATGTTATATCCCTCTTTACAGAAGTTCCAACCGCTGAAATTTGCAAAATCGCCTTGGAACTCTATATCCGAGACCCTAACTCATCTATAGACATTCCCAGCAACCAATTAGCAACCCTCATAGAATTCACCACGATGAAGACAAACTTCATGTTCAACAGCCACAACTATATACAAACAAATGGCCTATGCATGGGCAACCCAGTATCACCAGTTCTAGCCAATATTTTTATGACACAAGTTGAAACACAAGCAATTAACACAGCATTACATCCACCACTATACTGGTACAGATATGTAGACGACACGATTGCCGGATTAACATCTACAGAACACACACTTAATTTTTTTAAGCACATTAACGCTATATATCCCAACATCAACTTCACATGTGAACAAGAAGGAAGCAATCAAATATCATTTCTTAACCTCAAAATTACAAGAACCGACACACAATTTAAAACAGAAATCTACCGAAAAATCACCCATACTGGACTATACATTCCTTGGGACTCTGCACATGAAACAAAACAAAAACTCAACATACTAAGAAACCAAATAAACACAGCCATAAAACTATGCTCACCAGATAAAATTAACGATGAATTAGACAAAATAAAACAATACTTCATCAACATCAATAAGTTTCCTCCACAAACCGTAGAAAACATGATACGCACACACCTAGACATAAAGCAAAATCAACCAACAAAAGTAAATATATCTCACGAATAAAAAAATCACGAATCCATATACTACTGCATGCCATATATTCCCGACATCAGCGGAAAAATAACCAACATTTGGCAAAAACTAGTAACCAGTTAATACCAAATTTATTAAAAATCCAAGCACAAAACTGAGGTCTATACTATGTAAAAACTATATTGACAAACACAACACCAACATTATTTATAAAATACAATGTAATAACTGCCACGACTTCTATATTGGAGAAACAAGTAGAAAAATGAAAACCAGATTTAAAGAACATAAAAAGTCACCTTCACACGTTTTCAAACACTGCAAGTCAAATAAACCCAACATAACCATAGAAAACACTCAAATACTAAATAAAGAAACAAACATAAATAAACGCAAAGTTAAAGAAGCCTTACTTATACAACAACTCAGACCCAAAATAAACCAATACAAAGGAACAACTTTATACCTATATTAAAATATAATATAATAAATAATAATAAAAAAATAAATAATATAAAATTGTATATTCAAACATCTAAGCCCGCTCTCTACATTCTGACACTTATTACACAATCCCCTTTCAAGCGTGTGGTCAGCTTTCGGTCAGTTACCTCTCTCTTTCTTTGTGAACCTGACGATGACGATGAATTCAGTGGATAGTTTCAAATTGGCTTGTTCTTTTAAACATGCTAATAATTTCCTTTTTATAAAGCAAGGACAAGTAAGTAGCTTTACAAATTACTGACGTTGACTGAAAAAGATGGTATCTAGTCCTTATATTTAGAAAAGAAAGTAAGCGACAGTTAGGTTTATTACTGATTGGTATATATATGTACAACTGATTCTTAATAACTAGAGAATATTTATCCATAAATAGTAAACGGGCAACTGTATTAAAAATGATATTAAGACACTTCAATCAAATTTATAGTAAAAACAAACTTCTCTTATTCAAATGAGTAAAAAGTATTTTGTCAATCGTATCACATGGAAAGATATTTTTGCATAACAATCTTTTGTTATTAGTAAATTCTTTAAATATTATAAATATATGCACAGTGAAATAATATTTTAGCTAAGTTTTCTTTAAGAGCATTCAGAATTGAACTTTCAAAATTTAAATATAAAGCTGTAAATGCTTTCTTGTGATAAATTGACTTCCTGGTTGTCTAATGTTTAAGTATTGTTTTTCGTTAAGATATTATTGCTTCTGTAACTGTAACGCAGCAAGTTACATATCACGATTTAAAATAGCCAGAAATTTTAATTTTGATTCAGAAGTAAATGGAATGCCGATATGTATCAAACATATGAGATTTGGCAACAAGATCGATACGCATAATGTTTTTTCTGAACATAAATATATTTTAATATACAAACAACAATACAATTTACAATAACGATTTATACAAATAAGTTTTACAAAAGTAGTCGATATACAAAGTTGCAAACAATACTGAGTCATCTATCTGGTCTGGAACTGAGTCTTTTATCAACGGTTCACGGAAAGCGAATTAATTCTATATTGATACACAGGTACACGGGCCCGGCATGGCCAGGCGGTTAAGGCACTCGACTCGTAATCCGAGGGTCGTTGGTTCGAATCCACGTCGTACCAAACATGCTCACCCTTTCAGCCGTGGAGACGTTATAATGTGCGGTCAGTCCCACTATTCGTTGGTATAAGAATAGCCCAAGAGTTAGCTTGGGTGGTGATGACTAGCTGCCTTCCCTCTTGTCTTACACTGCTAAATTAGGGACGGCTGGCGTAGATAGCCCTCGTGTATCTTTGGGCGAAATTCAAAGGAAACCAAACAAACAAACCACAGGTGCACTTCTCTTGACTGGAAAATTAGCTAGCTCTATTCTTGGCTGGCCTCACGCAGCTTACAAGCTCATTTTTCACCGAAGAAGATATCTAATGTCTTCAAAGAAATACTAACGTCCAAAATTATCTAATGTTGAATAGTTTATAATGTTCCAAATCTATAAGCGTTCCTGGTCAAATATCTGTAGTTTTTCGATTAATAATCGTTTATCAGAATTACATCTTACGATTTTCATAGTATTCTGACTGTAACAAACCAACAATATTAAACTGTCTTCCCGCATTGCATTGATTACCTTTTATAACCTTGAAAGGAGATTTTCTAGAAATTTCAGCTAAGGCAACAATACTGGTATTTTACATACACTTATATACATGGTTGATATTTTATCTTCTAGAAGCTTCTACAAATTTAGAAAACAGGCGGGACTTTCTTAATACACATTCAACAATACAAGTTACATGCATTTATAAATATATTTTAAACTGAAACAAACATAGATATTAATATAAGTATATAATATTAAATCCGTTACAAAACTGAATAAAAACATTTGCAATTTAGCTTCCTTTCAACCATAGCACCTTTGAAACAACCACTAACTATTTATCCTGCTATTTACTTACCTAATCGTAGTTGTCTAAAATTACAATACTATTATATTTATTTGATTTTGAATTAGCAATACTATTATTATACTTACTTTATTCACTTGGAGCTTCAAATTCTCTTACATTCAAATTATAAAAAAATTATAGTTATTGTTATACCTATTAAAACCAGTTAAAGCGAAACCATCGATTTCAGTTTTAATATTACCAAAACCTTTATTATACTTATTACAAGTAGTTTGATATGATAATTTTTCCAGAAATAGTTCATGTTGAGTAATATTATCTCCAAACTTATTCTTTTTATAAATACTCAAGTTTTAAACCACGAACTACCATTCTTTTCTTTATCATTGAAAACATACTTTAAAAAATTAAATATTGCATTACCAAGTTTTCCAAATAAATTAGGTCCTATTTATCAGCTTAAACTATTTAAATTAACTAACTTTTTATTTCTAGCCTGTATGAAACCCTTGTAATATTGTATTTCAACGTATTGCTTGAATTATATAAACTCCAAAATATTGCACTTTATATCCCAATATTTTAAAAGCCAAGATAGTTTTTCTTGTGAGAGATTTAACTAACTTATAAGGGTTCCAAATAACACGCCAATAAAACAATTTATTAAACTGTAACAACACTTGAAATAAAATTTACAACTTACCAGAAACACAGCTAATAAAACACATGCCTAACCATTAATGTTAATGAAAAATAAAGCATAAATATCAGTATTAATTATTTGAAATAATATAATTGGGAGACAAAACCAGAACAAGAAAATAACTTGAAACTTTGTAGAATGAACGGCAACTGCCTGTTGTGGAGACACAAGTGTATAGGACGACTTTTCGAAAGTCTTCCGCCTTTTGTCTTCAAGTCATCTTCAGGCTTTCGAAACATCATCCTCTACACTTGTGTTTTCACAACAGGCAGTTGCTGTCCATTCTACAAAGTTTCATCATGAATACTCTGCCTAAATAACCTATCAAAGAATAAGAAAAGAACTTAACTCCCCCCGTCAAAAACAAACAATTATCCAAAGAACAATAATTCACTGAGTATCTCGTGACTAAGTTTATGAAGTTTATAGCAGTGTATTTATTCACTTAGTTAGGTCACGAAAGTACATCTTATTTCATCATAAATTTGCATATTTTATTATATTAATATATGTAAGTCACCACTAGTGTGTCGTTTCATAATACGTATATATTTACTCAAAATAAACGTCGTCACCAGAAGGTGTGATAATGTTTCAATGTAACTAAGGTTCATAGATAAACTAAAGGATAGAAAAAATAATAAATTAACGACAAATAAAACCATTACCAAGAAATAAATATGTATTTACTTCAATCTCTCACAAACTAGACGTTTTGTTTAACTTAGAGCTCCGTCATACAGCGGTCTGTTTGCGGACTTACAACGCTAAAAACCGGGTTTCGATATCCTTGATGGGCAGAGCATAGGTGATTCTTGTATAGGTTTGTGCTTAATAACAACAACAACAGCTTAACTTAGAAACTAAGTAGCCCAATATCAGTTTTAGGTTAGGAAATACTTTTAAACGTTGATATTAATAATATAGATGCAGTTTATTCCTCCAAGATTATGTCTGCGGACTTACAACGCTAAAAACCGGGTTTCGATACCCGTGGTGGGCAGAGCACATATAGCCCATTGTGTAGCTTTGTGCTTAGTTCAAAACAAGAACAACAACATCCTCCAAGATTTTAAATACATTTTATACGCGTTTATGTAGAGTTAATCCAGATTTTCCGTACCCGAATTTCGTAACATCCGCAATAGATTTATTTAGAGTAAATCCTAGAAGTTGTGAACTTTAAAAATACATGGACTTTAACCACTTAACATGGTGGCCAGGCGCAATAACTTATTTGTTAAAGAACCATCCAGATAACAAAAATAATTCAGTTTTGGCAAATATTTTCAAACAGTTAGGGTCACCAGATGGTCCAATCCTGGTCTGCTGGGCATATATAAATTTATTTATAAGACCACTTAGAAATAGAAATAAAAGTTATTTTAAAATAAAAACTTGTTACAAATAAGGAAAGTTAAATTGTTGCCAGGCGAACTGCAAAATTATTTTTCTAAAATCATGCAAACCTAAAGAACAGAGATTACTACATATACAAAAATACTGTTGAAAGATACAATACATTTAAGTGCCGAATTGGTGTCTAATAAGTACTTCAGCGATGTGTCTGATCCAAAAACCTGTTTTTAAAATGCGATGAACTTTGTACCAAAAGAATCTCACTTTCTATTAAATGGTAAACTTTATGATCAGGTGTATTATAGGTTAGAGACTTGCGCCATCTTTAGCCAACTTATGTTTTCATGAAAAACAATGGTTAGAAAAATGTGCGCAATAATTTAACCCTGTTTACGTAGTATGTTGACGATACTTTCACCATCTTTTAAGAATTGTGATCAAGCTTCCCAGTTTCTGCAATATCCATATAGTAAACATGACAACATAAAGTTTACTTAACTCAGTTAGTAACAATAATTTCAATGTGAAATGTATCATAAGAAAACATTCACGTTTTTATTTTAATTTTTAAAGTTTTACCTTGAATTATTTTTAAAGAAAACTTAAAATATTATTTCACTGTGTGAGTAAAATATCTACCACTTACAAAGCTGTGCATGAAATAATTTATTAACATTTAGGATGTTCAAGTAAAATCATGTTTCACGTGATATGATTAATAAAATACTTCGTAGTTACTTAAGTGAGCGAAATGTCTGTACTGCATATCCAATTTAAATGCCTAAACACCATTTAACCATCGGATTCTTATTTATTGGCATATATTATTTAGTTATTAGGAATCAGTTGAACATATATACCGACAGCTACAATTAAGATGTGTATATTAAACCTAATTGTCGTCTGCTTTCATTCTTTAGACTTAAGGACCCGACACCAAATTTACATTCAATGTTAGTTTATAAATTTATTTATCCTTGCTGTCAGCAAGACTACAATGGTTCTATAGAAAGGAAACTAGTAATACGTTTAAAACAACACGCAAACTTCAAATCTCCTATTAAGTAAAGCAGAGTATATTAGAACATGTCCTATGAGAATGTGCCGTTGTCATTCACTGCTTCAGGTCCTTTCAAGGTTCCAACGATGAACTAAGCTCCTAGAAAACTCTTGTGATCCATAAGATTACAAATTAACGTAATTAGGTTTTAAGGAAAAGTTGGGTTAAGGTTATAAAATGTGAGATTTAAAAGTTATGTATCTATTGAAAAGTTTCTGTAGGTTATGTACAACTTACAAAATTATAGGTATTTATAACATCACGTTTAAGGCAGAACGTGGAGAAATGTAACCAGAATTATTATTAGTTCTCTCTTCTGTTTGAATTTATTTTTTGATTTGTCTATGTAAATATATGCGAACAAATAAACTATCGTTTACGGTGTTCTTGTTGTGTGTGTTTTTTTTTTGTTGTTCTTATTTTTTTGCTGGATTTAATTTGCTTTTGTATTAAGTGAGTAACTTTGTTCAAAGCTTAAAATAAGTGTGTCGGCTCTCTCACGATATTCAGTCCAGGTTCGTAACGCTTTTGAATTATCAAGTTCTTTGGACCACAAAATTATGCTTAATGATTTCCTCTCAAGAGAATGTAGACAGATGAGAAATAAATGAGAACATTTGGTCTTCATTTCGAATTGTTTTATTGTACATAGATTAATATCGCTTCATTTGTGAAGCACACTGTTTGATACATGTATATACAATAACGCAAGGCATCGTTTATCAGTGTATATGTTTGCGTGATAATCTGTACCTGTTACGCTCTGTTTAATATTCATGGTATTTGCATCCTTAAACTGTTTTGTTATTATAGTCAGTAAATGAACGTCACTCTTATTTATAGCACCAAGTATGTGAAAGCAGTACTTGCAAGGTTTCAAAGAAATATTTTCGTTTCTACATATATAGGTTTATTTATCTTTCTAGCTACTTGATTATAATCCTTTTGTTTACCTGTTTGTCCAACTTGCTATCTATCAGTCTTGTTTTCTGGTTATTTAGCCATCTTCTTGTCTGTCTTTGTAGTTACAAACATATTTACCGTCTGATATTCTATCTAGCTACCTGATTATCTATTATCTATACTCTTGTCTGTACAAGTGACTTTCTATTCATCTGTTTAGTTATCTGATTTTGCGTTTATTTATCTGTCCAGATATGTTTAGTTATCACATTATCTGTTGTTGTTTTTTGAGTGTATCTAATTATTACAAAACATATACATTAATAAAGAGTAGAAATATTCACATATTTAATGTCACAATATTTCCGAATGTTACAGTTTCTACCTTACTTCACATTTGATAGTAATTAGATATTATGTTGCTATTATCTTGCTTGTTAAATACGTTTCTAATAATTGTATTTCTGTGCTGAAATGCCAGTCTCAGAGAGTTGTATGTGATACACTGTTGTCATGTCGTTTCTAAACGTGTGTATATTTTAAGGTTTCGAAGGTAAAAAATCAAATCTGCTTTCCACATGATATATTACAGAACTTGGTATGTTATGTGTCTTATCTTTAAACACATCTTGAATGAATTACAAATACACTTACATCACTGAAACGCAACTAGCAATTAAAAACACATATTGGTATTTAGTGGGACTGCACTATTCAGTTATATTTAAAACATGTATTTTGACATAGAAGCAGTATATTGAACAAACATCGTTAAAAGTAATATTATCTATCAGTAAACGATGCATATAAAATAAGTGTTATATTAGACCACTAGGTGTCGCTAATTTACTGTTAGTGAAAAATATTTGAATTTGAAAAATAAATATATCAAAGGCTTAAAGGTTCTGTTTCATAGACAATATTAGAAAAATTCCTAAATCACCGTGATATTATTTAGCACCATCTTACCAAAATATCCTCTCGGTTTGCTGTAGAAGAGAAAGCTATGTGATTAAATATTTCAGCCTGTATAAAAACTGTTATAACTGTTTTACTCAGGAACAACTGTGTGCACACGTGGGCTAAACGACTCAGGTCGAAGACACTCTAGCATTCACGTATAGCCGCCCGTAATTATAAATTAATGATCACAGGAAGTTCAGCCAATTAGGTGAACACCGTGCTACAAGTACCTGAAAACTACTAGCAGTATTTATAATATTGTTCATTTTATAAAGTTGCCTGAAGGTGCAGACCGTATCCAGCTCCCATGGAACTGTACTATCACTCTGTGAGAAGGCGCTATCGCGACTCGAGCCTTGAATATTCCAATTCATAATTTGCTAAACATTAGATTACTTCACAACTGCGACCAAGTGAAACATTTACGTTGTGTGTCTGAGAAAGATTTTTTTTTTGTAAGTATAAAGTACGTACTTTCACAACTAACCTTTTACTCTTTTTGTTTGTTTCAAAATAAGCACAAAGCAACGTTATGGGGTATCTGTGTTCTGTCCACCACGAGTATCGAAACGCGGTGTGAGTTCGCAAACATACCACTGTGTAACTGGGGGCTTTATTTATGCGGTGCATTAAAAAAAAAAAAAAAAACAGTGAAATTTATTGATTTAAATTTGGGTGTGTTCAATTTGTTTCATTACATTTAACATTTCTTTATCTTCCATTAAGGTTTTGTTCATCACCTTTATTATTTATCATCTTAATCTTTGTTTTCATCGTCATGTTTTATAAACAATGTCAGTAACATGATTCCATTAAATGGGTACATATTACATACTGTGTCAAAATAATCACACTAAGAACTAACGTGTCAAGTGACGTATTTCAAAAAGGTTTTTATTGGTTTGATTAGCTGGTGAAACAAATCAGCCATACAGTGGCTTCCACCCTCCTGGATCCTCTCCCAGGAACAACAAGTTCTTCTGTTTTTAATTAAATGGAACATTTGATATACCCGATCGCCCAAGTCCAAGAGCGTTGAACCAACAAATTGATACTGTCTGGCGTTTTCAGCGAGTGCTTCACAGTGAATATGCTGTCAAAGGTATGTTTCCTGTACATGTATTCATGCTAGCACGAACCGCCGAATTTCGATTAGACCCTAGTTCCTGCCTGCTGTTTACTGAACTGCAGCAGGCAACCAGGCTTAACTGTTTTGATTAACGAACACTGAAAACCTAACTTGAAGGAATGGAATTCTCTCTCTGTTAACGATGTTAGCTTCTAGCTAAATTAAACTTTAAGTCACCAGTTATATGAGTTATATGTTTGTGCGGTCTAGTTTATTGCATGCAGCATTTTAATAACTAATTTAACTTTGTCTCTGTCCAGCTATGATTTTAACACAGTTACTTGGTTTCACAATGTTCCCTCCTGTCAAAGACAGAGATTATATATTTACATGTGAATAACACTGATTATAAATTGTTATCGTAGATAATAAATCAAGTTACGTTACGTAAACGTGAGTATCAGTGTCGTTTGTCACGTGATTTCTACAATTGAATGTGTTTATACATGCAAATTTAATATATATTTTTCTAAAAAAATGTCATATTATGAATTTTAAAATCTTAAAAATTCGTTAGTATTACAGTAGTGTTTGAAATGTTCTGGATAAAAGTGTACCGAAATTTACTAACTAATTACCAGATAAATTGATTACAAAAATATTGACACATGTAAAGTAAACACTGATGGCATCCATTAATTTTAATTGTGCTCATCCCATGAAAACAAAATATAGTTTAACAAATTTACCTTATTTTTTTATTCGGGATTATTAATTATTTGTGAGCTCACAAGGAGTTTAATTGAAAATTTAATGTACTCAGCTCTATCTTTCTAAATCACCAAATTAAAAGTTAACCCCGAAGATAATTAGAATGTTTTCTATTGTTTGATCAACCAATATTTAGCTTCTCTTTAACTGCTGGATGGCAAAAGTTGTCCTACTAAGACTCTCGCGGACTAGATAACCTCTCCTGCTGTTGTATGAGCTACGCAAAGCGACCCATCTTCACTATCCATGTTGGAGTACTTTCAGCTGAAATGATACATGTGCTCATACAAAGAAACCATCGGAGCGTACATATACCCGAGCAACTATTACGCAGAATAGATGAAAGGCGTGGCTTCGTTGTCACGCGGTTTTGATTGACATCAGTCAAAACTACGTTGTTAGGGTGATGAAGGTAACTTTTTATTTGGTATTGTGAATAACAATTGGTTGGTTGAATGAGAGCGAAATACTCAAGCAGAAAAATCTGCGTGCGACAGTCAGAGCCCCTTCTGTGACAGGTCGTGTATGTTGATAACGCCAATCACTCTATTTGGGGTGCGGATTTGCACTGCCTACTTGTGTCGTGTAAGTATGAACGCCAACAGCCACTAGGGCGTTGTGACTCGTCGCGCCGCGTGTAGCGTATGCACCCTGCGGCAGACACGTTGGGCGTACTGGCAGCCATCATTGCATGCTTATTCAGCGTTGTACTAAACCGCAAGGCTTCTTGTTTTGGACATCAACACCATTTGAATCGTTCGTTTTCTTCAATACTGGAGAGAGTTTGTAAAATTGGAGTGATTGTCAAGAAAACTTCGCCTGTAAGCAATGTTCATCTGTATGCAGCGTGACATTTGCAGTTACAAAAAGTGTAGTTTTCTTTTGTGAGGTTAAAAAGTGATTGTAGTAGCTCGTTTTTACACCTATCGTAAGTGATCGTTCGAGATACTGTTATCGAAGTGTTGTGTTTTTCTGGTTTGAATATCTACAGTTATCCAGGCATTTTTAATATGTATCCAAACAGGCATCCGGTAAGTTGCAAACCATCAAAGTGAAGTATATTTTATGTTGAAAGTAATTTTAATTATTTTCAAAGCATTCTTTTTACTGTGCTTAGAAGAAAAAAAATTGTGGAAAAGTTACGCACGCGTAAACAGTAGTTATACTATTTCTCTAGTAGTTGTGTTTTATACATTCCAACTTAAGAGCAGACAACTTAAGAGAAAGAGTTCTCTGAATAATATTTATATGTCAGTCGTTATAAGTTTATTTTTAAATACAGAAAAAAGTGATGGTGATTAATAATTAATTATGTGTGTGTACGATTGAAAATTAAAATTTGTTTTTGTACATTTACGTAACTACTCAGATAGCAACTTTATCATATTTAAAACTACATATGCAAAAATTATCTTATTTTAAGTGTAAATATAGAGATAAAAGTAATGGAAAACAACAGCGACAATTAGTATGTACAGGGTACATGTATAGGAATGACAAAATATAATTGCATGTACATGTGTGTATGCGTATAGATATCAATATGTAAATGTTCTCGTTAGTTTAAAACCTAATATTTTTTGGGGGAAATTCAGAGTAATTATTTTCGTTGTATTTTCTTTCCTCAGACATGGGGGGGGGATGTCGTAACATGGCATTGTATTACACAGTGTCCTTGGGATCCTGAAAGCCAATGAGGCACTTCAGTATAAATATAATTTCGATTATTAAATATCTTGTTACACAAGCCTTACATTTCAGTATTCCACAATGCAAAAGAGCAGATTTAACAAAGACTATAAACGTGGTGCATATTTTGTAAAATTATTAAAAATTTAAAGAAAAGAAACGACGAAAACTCAAACCGTAACTGTCAAACTGTCTTTAAAGATACGCATTAAAGAACAGGTACAGTTAGTATCGATCTAATATAATATGGATATCATTACAATAACGCACTGGCTTGCGATGTAAGCCTCAATTGTTAGAGCACATTAATATAACAGGTACAGAAACTTTACTTCTAGAATAGCGTTTAATAACGGTAGTTTAATTAGAAGCTTAAAAGTTTTATTTACAAGAGAAAAAATTACTGTGGAAAAGAGTGTAATTTACAAGCAAAATTAACCTGGCGAAACGTCATGTGTAATAATTTTATTTATATATCAATCAGTGTTGGTCGCTATAATTAAAAGCTCTCACTTACCTGTTGTCACCAAAGTAAATTAAGGACTTGTTATTGCTAGCTGTATCACAACTGCTTTAATTCTATTTGGTTATTATCTGATCGTGAACAAACCTCGTTATTGACAAAACAGTTCAATGCATAATTCAACTCAAGTGCTTTTTAATTTAATTATGAATAAAGGACATCTGTTATTGGTAATTTAAATCATCATATTTTAAAATATTTCGTTTATGTACTTCATAACACACATTATCAAAACTATTAAATAATCAGTTTTCTGTCGTCTAGCTATGAAACGACACAACTACTATGAACCAGTAAGTGGCATCCCTGATTTCGTTTGTTTGCAAAACTTGTGTTCGGCGATTATGTGACCTACTGTACACATTTTTATTGACATGTAGAAGTGGATGAAACACAGTTTTCAGTTAAAAGTTCATACAACAACAGACTTAGATATTATATTTCTATTAGTCATGAACAACTGTCATGACATTAAGGAAAACATTTAACATTTCCGTGATCTAGAGGGCTACGAATGGTTATCATAAGTAGTATTTATAGTAGGAACGGATCAGATGTGCAGTACAAATTAAAATCTCAAACACATTGCAAACATTATATAAACAAATCTTTATAAACACTTTACATACATTAATCAGTAATAAATAAACCAGCTACAAAGGAACAAACCACCAAAATACTTGAGAAAGTCAACAGAGAAAAATAAAAAAATTCACAAAACCACAAGTTTGTTGATTTGACTGGCTGGCTGATTAACGTTACTGGAAAGGCATAGCTGTTTCAGGCCTTTAGTTTATTTAAATGCACAAGACTGAATTACGCTGTTTATGCTAAAAACGTTTTTTTTTTTCATTTTATTTATATTCTTGTTAATAACAATAGCCATTTTGCAACATTTCTAACGCGCTAATAATACGCTAGTTACCATGTTCTGTGAGTTGCTCAGTAAAATCCTGTCCTCATATCATATGCGACTGCACAATTACTTATGCGCTATGTGATCAGTGTGGAGCTATATCAGCTAGATAAACAAAAAGCGGAATATGTTTAGATATTTAGATTCTCTAAATGTTCTACCCATGATCTAGTCTTTGAAAGCGAAGTTTTCAGTTTTATACATCTGACTTGAGGGTTCTGTATTAGATAATGCACTTCTGTCATAGTGAGTTTCCTACTTAAGGACGTACGCAACCATTGCTGAAGTCTGACATGGCTTTGCTTGAGTGTTATGAACTGAAAACAAGAACGATAAGCCCTATAACGTATCTTTGCATTTTTATCAAACTAAGTGTGGCCTAGCGACATCTAAGGTTGTCCTTGAAACGTACATTTTAAAATTACACTGTTTCAAGGAAATTAAATGAAAGAAAATGGGGAAAGTATTATGTTGATAATATTGAAAAGTATGTCTCTGTAAAAGGAACACTGAACAGAGATAAGGCTTCAAACAGTAATGTTAAATATGCGAAACAAGTCTTAGCCATTAATTAGTCAAAGAAAAGTCTGTCACCTGCCTAGATGGAAGAAAAACGATAGCAAAAATATCGACAAAAGCCAGGAAACGTCGAAAGGCAGCTTTAAGTAAAATGTTAGAAGGATAGGCCTAAAGCCCAGTCACTCTCGAGACTTAGTATCACAAAAAATACAAGTGTAAAAAATATTTAAATAAAAATAGAGATGGTAGCACCAAGAAGTAAGGAAACAAAGTAGGAATAGGTGGGATAACATTACAGTACTCGATGGTTTTTGACATGGTGCAACCTCTAATGGATGTGGCCATTGTTTCGTCATTCCCTGTTTCGTGTTTAATTTAAACTTTGGTTCAGTTAGAGATTTGAACTGGTCTTTTTTTTTTTTTTCTGTTGCTATTCTTTTCTAAATGTTCAATAAATTAAAATCAGCATTTTTGATACTGTTCTTTTGGCTCACCCTTACCAGTGGGTAACTGTAATGTCTCCCATAAGTAAAGTATGATTATTAGAGCTTCCTATCTCACTTCCTGCTTTAATACTCTCCTTATGATGTCACGCATTTCATTAAGGTCACATAATGTCATTACATACGTGTTTCTGTACCTGGTTGTTGAATCAAAGTTAGCAACAGAGAAATTTAGCTGTATATATCTGCCATTTAGTTTGAACATTTACCAAATTACATAAACATAGGAAATACGAATGGGTGGCCGATGGTCACACCCACTTTGATGTTGCACCATGTCATAAACCACCAAGTGTTGTAATGTTATCCCATCTTGCCCATTCCTACCTTGTTTCCTTAATTTTTGGTGCTTTCATTGCCACTTCATAACTTTTAATTTTAAACATTTTACACTTGTAAATCTTACAGAATGCAATTAGCAACATCTGGACTCGCTTTTAAACCCTCAAATAATATTGGCCAGAGACCTGAACAAGTTTAACTAATTTACGACAGGTTCATAAGACTACCACTGTTTAACAGTCATTATGTACTCGAGTTAACCGGTTGATTTCACAAACACTGACTAAGCATATTAAAAGGATTTAGGTCATTTAAAAGATTGTGAGTGAGATAAAATATTTAGCCTTCTATTCGTGAATGCATGACGAAAAACAGCGTATAACACATTATGGGAGTGGCAAGATAACTTTGATTGTAGAATGTTAAAGATCCTTGGATGAAAATAAGATATAGTGTAGTTGCTTGTGTTTGATAAGTTCTACTTGTTTGATTCGAACGTTTTTAATATTGTAATAAGTGTTTTGTTTTTTTCTTAAACCAAAGATTTGGATTATTTAGTAAGAAAATATTAGGCAAGATGACATGAAAAGTTTCGTAATTATTTTATCTGCACATTGTTATGGCAGAGGGAAATGGTATGGTTAAGGCTTTTGATATTTATTTTTAGCTGATATGTAGCTTTAATTAGGTGTCTTGTAATCAGTGTTTTTTGAAATTTTTATCTTTATGTAGATATCTGAAAGTCGATATGTCAGAGGTTTCGCTTTTAAAGCTGCAATGAATAATATTCAGTATATTCTTTGCACACTAATTCCTCTAATGGTATTTGTATGTTTGTTTTCTTATAGCAAAGTCACATCGGGCTCTCTGTTGAGTCCACCGAGGGGAATTAAACCCCTTATTTTAGCGTTGTAAATCTATAGACTTACCGCTGTACCAGCGGGGGACCCTCTGATGGGAATAGTAGTAGATACAAAACACATTTTTAGTTATGTTAAAGCTTTGTCTTTGTGTGAGCAAATAATGTTTTGTATTAAATTATGAAAGCAAACTTACCCTAACTGACGAAACGTATTTATTTTCCTTTAGAATAATATTTCAAAGAATTTAATTATAAAAGTCGCGAAATGTTGCATTTTCAACTATCATTGTTCAAATAAAAAATAAAGAAAGAAGGATAAAAGAAACGTCTGAAGAACTTTCAGGCGCAAACTAATGCACTGCTATGTACAAAGTGATCTACATGTTGAACTGGTTGTAGTAAAGCATTACATACATTTTCATTGCTTAATTGAACATTGAAGCACCCTGATTTCTTCAATTCACTGTTTTCAACTTCGAAAACATTTCCACTGGATTCAGGTAAAGCAAACACTTGCAGTATAGATTGAGCCTATTCAGGCCACTACTGTTGATTTCCGTTACAATTATCATGAATGGTTAAACAGGTATTGTCAGAAATGGCTTCAGAAAGGCACTGTATGTATAAACTGTGTTGGTATTTTTCCATTTGTGGAGAAACGGCAAAATAAAAACCTAAAACTCCATTTTTCTAAACAGATCAATTGCTCATGCAGCATACCACAATTTCCGACCGATATTTACGTGGAAAATACTGATTTATGTTTTTTTATATCGGGGGTGGGTAGGTATTTTACTGGTTACAACTGAAAATCGGAAGCCATAGGTATAGTTTGAATTGCCATTTTTCATGAAATAATATGGTTTACAGTTTGTACTAAGAAAGTAACAAAATGCTCATCAAATTAGATTGAAACTAATACATTTAAATTTTTCATATGTTAATATTATTTGTGGTACAGTACATTAAGTTAGAACGCTTTTGGAGCCTCATTACGTAGCTACAATCTATGTCGCCATGCTCATTGATGCTCTTTTTTATGACTGTGCATCTCAACGATAGCTCTGCATCGAAATTTCCATAGCATATGGCTCCATCATAAAGCTTAGCACTCGTTCCTGGTTACATTCCATAATCCATCTGAAATATTATACAGAAGGTTCCAAAGCACCTGTATTAACTGACAGTACAGAAATCAATAGGTGCTGCATCCGGCAGTTTTACTGTTGTGTATTCGTGAGGAATAATAGTATGAGTATCCATTTCTTTCTTTATCTGTTTGAGTTGTTTAACAGTTGAACGGCAGGTATGAATCAAAAACTTAACTTGGTTATCTCTTTTTCAGAGGGACATCATTTGTAATTATTTTTGTATTGTTTCCAGTAGTAGATGGGCAACTTTAGTCACTGACCTTTGTGTTTGTGGCTTCTTGCTCGTTACAAGATGATATATTTTGCCTACCGTAGCTAGGATACAACGTGTGTTGCAAGTTTATTTCTGGGTGGTTCTAGGTCCCTAAGTTTAACTTTATTTCTTTATTTTCGATTAAGTACAAAGAATATCTTCATCGTGGACTTTGTAAACATCAGGTTTGAGCATTATAAAGGATTTACTATTATATATATATATATATTTTAACTTCTATGTTTGTTTCAGTTTAATATATAGTTAGAAATGCATGTAACTTATATTATTAAAATTATTGCAAAAGTTTTGCCTAATCTTTAAATTTGTAGAAGATTCTTGAGTGTAAGGATCAGCAATGTATGTTTTACGAAAGCACTAACCTATCTTCGAATATTGTTTCCAACTGAACTTTCGTGAACCTCACCCTAAGCTTATAAATCGACGCACCAAGAGAGAGTTTTCTCTTGTTGGTTTGCTACAGTTAGTATACTATAAACCTCGGAAGCTATAACTATGACAGACGCTTATTAATCGGAAACTACAGATATTTGATCAGGTACGTTTACAGATTTCTAACTTTACAAACCGTTTAACTCCAGTGAATTAACTTCGGACGTTATTATTTCTACTAAGACATGGTATAACTCAGCAGAAAAAGCTCATGTGTAAAGAAGCTGGCTAACTTATTCTTAAGTGAAGTATACCTGTGTATCGACATAGAATTAATTCGCTCATCGTGAACCGTCAATAAAATATTCAGTTCCAGGCCAGATAAAAAACTCAATATTGTTTGTAAGTTTGTAAAAGTCATTATTTTGTAATAACTTATTATAAATTGTATTGCTGTTTACACATTAAAATGCATTGGTGTTAAGAAAGAAAATTGCTTGTATCAGTACTGTAGGTAAATATCCTAAATTTGATGCATATTGATATTCAGTTAACTTCTAAATTAAAATTTCAGGCTACTTTAAATCGTAATACGTAACATAATAAATCGGAAGCTTCTCCGGGATAAATTATGACAAGTAACAACATATTTTCATGATATGAATGTATGTTCATTTCGTGTTTGAAAGGGGTTTTACATACCTTAACAAGAGCAGTCAGATGTGGATGGCGTTACACTTCTTATGTAACCTCAAATAATGCTGAAATGTAGTTCTGATACTTTCCATTTCACAGCAACTTTATTTTAGCAGTAGTTGTTATGCGACTTGCTGAGTTACACATCCGAAGTTGTTTAAATATGACATATCCATTCTTGTATAACCATGCTTTCAACCTGCATATCAAATTTCAACAAAAACTTATACATAAATGTCTCAAAATTGATGTTTTTGTCATTTTATAACATTCATTGTAATTTATAATGAAATGATAAACCTTATACTTTTATGCAGATCCAATGAGTTTCACCCTAAAGATTACGCCTGTTATTTTTTTTATTTTTAGATTTTTTTTATGTTCATTCCTTCTCTTTATCTGAATTTTAGTAGGATAACCTTTGCGCCCCAGTCTTTTATTTTACTTAACCACAGGTGATTTAAGAACTAGTAATAAAATAACATAGTATTTTGTGCAGTAGTTAGTGGGAAAAAACATAAATGGAACAAACCTTTAAAAGTTTTGGTATTAGAGAAACTATAGTTTCGACACATTTACTTACCCTCTTCAGTCTCACATTGTTTTCTGGCAGCAAATCTTTTGCTTAATCAAAAGCCTGCCTGATTTCAACACCCCCCAAGGCCACTTTAAGCTAAACAACTCCCTGATCCCTCATGCCCATTAGGAAATTCGAAACTTAGACGTTGCTGACCAATTGTACAGTCAGATGACAACGTGTCGAAACTAGTTTCCTTAATATTACGACTTCTGACAATTTATTCCATTTATTCTGGTATTTTGAAACTACTAAACAAACTCAGCTTTAAAAATAGCTACAGCCAGAGTTTTAATATCATTGAATATAGTAGGTAATATGTTTAAGTTGAGGTAGAGTGAATAAAATGGTGTGAGAAGTAATTTATGGTTTTGTGGATAAGTGAAAAAGTCGTAACTTGTATGGAGAACAACGAGGAAATATGGTGAGAAGTTTTAACACGTAGAAACAAGCAAATGAAGAAATATTTAGTTTCTGTAGGTGTGTTCTTTTTCCTTCCTGCAATTATTTTTGTGTTAAATTATATTTGCTTATCGCTATTGAATTTTTTTTAACAATACATCACTTAGCCAAGTTTGGTTTATTAGACTACGTAGACAACAAATTATTCTGATGATTCAAATCCCTGTTTATCAAATATTATTGTTAAGTTTATCGTATTCAAACAATATAAAGACGCAAAAGAATTTATTATTTTTGAAACATAAACTATATTTATTAGAAATAAGTTGATCTTGACCTAGAATATTCTTAACAAAACTATTGTTGCTTAGCATTACTTGACCTTATTATAAAGTTGTCGATCTCCAATAAATATCAGTTTCAACGGTGTTTTATGCCTTATTGTCGAAAATGGTTATTACGGTACAAAACGAGTCGAAGTTATCTGTGTATATATAAAATGGAGCTAATTTCTAATAAACATTTAAATATTAAGATGAAAGGAAATAATTTTAACAGTATTTATTTTTCAAAACAGTACCCCAACAGTTCAGAAATTTTAAATTAGATAAGACTTACAAAGTTTTGCTGATTGGTTAAATATTTCCACTGTGAGAAACAAAAAATTATGAGATGTCGGTGATACCAAACGATCTTTATCCGGCAATAGTAAATGTGCTACTTACTACATGGTATTGCCCGTCGCGGCCTGGTAGTTAAAGTACTCGACTCGTAATCTGAGGGTCGCGGGTTCGAATCACTGTCATGCTAAACATGCTCGCCTGTGGGCGTTATAACATGATTGTCAATCTCATTTATCTCTTGGTAAATGAGTAACCCAACAGTTGGCGGTGGGTAGTGATGACTAGCTGCCTTCCCTCTAGTCTTGCACTACTAAATTAGGGACGGCTACATCGTAAAGAATTATTTTCAGTTATTGAGTTTATTTATCACTATGGGTATTTTAATTTACGTTGTGTTGAATTGATTGTGGAACGTCCTATTTAAATATGTACTGTGAATTGTGTCACATATTAAATTTTTGAGTTATAGCAGTTTATATTATTGGGCAGACTTTTGTTTTATTGTCCCATAAAAATAACAAAAGTTCAGTTCACTTAACTAAAAGGGAAAATGTTTTATAGCTTCTATCACAAATTTTACAACTTGCACAGTTGTATAAACAAATGATAGATAAGTGATATTTCTAACACAGAAATAGAACCAAACAGTCACTTCCTTGCTAAATTTTCGCTGATATCTATAGCACAAGCAAAATATATTTACAGCATGAACTGACTTATTTACTTCCTTGTTATTCATTACTCAATAGGTTGAGTATCAGATTAACCCATTAGTGTGTTTATAAAATATTTATTTTTCTTCTAGTTTTTAGAAGATTTGAGACATGACATGCACCTCATCAAAAATAGACACAACGTATCATCATTACATCATGTCAAAACTCTATAAAATAATACAATTATTCGTAACTGAAATATTAAAAAAAACCTAGCTTGTAATGCTACCTTTTCCTCTAATGTGAAATCCCTTGAGCAATTCTAAATAAAACAAAGCTATATTAAACTTTTGTAATTAAACATTATAATCAATAAATTGTTAACTAAACATGCTAAACAAAGTTGTATCATAATTATGATTATAATCCAAATTTTAATTATCTTATATACTGTGCCTAAACTGTCCACCATTTTCTTTTTGTGACTTATGACTTGTTTACTGGTAACTCAGTTTTAGTTATATTTTAGAAGTGTGGCCAGGTAGATAAGGCACTTGATTTGTAATCTGAGGGTTGTGGGTTCACATCCCTATCACACCAAACATGCTCACCCTTTCAGCCATGGGGGTGTTATAATGTTATGGTCAATCCTGCTATTCATTGGTAAAAGTGTAGCCCAAGAATTGGTGGTGGGTGGTAATGACTAAGTGCCTTCCCTCTAGTCTTGCACTGCAAAATTAAGGATGGCTAGTGCAGATAGTCTTTGTATAGCTTTGTGCAAAATTCAAAACAAACAAACTTTAGAAGTGTTTTTAACAGGAATGCCTGGTTTTTTAAGCACATTGAATTTTCCCTGGTAGATTTACTGTACTGGTATAGATTGTTTATTTTTCAGAGTTCCGTAAACCATATAATTGATTATTTTTATTACAACATATGGTTTTTCCAAACTCTCTTTGCAACACTGATTGTATAGCAATACCATGTTATTATGACAAATTCCAGTCTTTATCACCATTAATACCGTATATATTTTTCATCTGGTTACTGATTTAAGTCTTTCTTGGTTAAAGCCATGTATAACACAAATGGTGTTCTGTTTAAGATTCTCCTGAGTGTTCATTCTCAAGATGTGAGTACCTAAGGTAGAGTGGCACATAGGAGTTCTCTCTTGAATGTCTGTCTGTAGCTTTTTGTATTGCTGTTTGATAACTTATGAGTAAGAGTGGAAGATCTTTGTCACATGTTTTCTGATATTAATCCACATAAGTGACTAATTAATTTAAAAGTGTATAGTTATATCTCCACCATTCTATTAAGAAATGAAAGAAGATTGCTGTCCTTGCAGTATGTTTGTGGACTCACATTGCTAAAATTTGGATTTTGATACCTGTGGTGGGCAGAACACAGTTAGCTCATTGGGAAGCTTTGTGCTTAATTCTAAGCAAACAAATACAGCTCTGCAAACAAGATGGATTCCATGTTCTATTCCTGAACTGAGTGATGTACCTCAGATCTCAAAACAAATTCATTGACAAGATTCCTTGCTATAGTTTCTGCTTCCTGATTAGTGACAGCATGTTATTCTGGACACATGGTGAAATACTTCTTTACAACCATGATGTATTTATTCATGCTGTTACTTTCTAGTAGAGAACAAAAAACATTGACAGCAGCACTTTAGTGGTGCTTTAACAGATTATTACTGTAGTTGCCAATATTGTATACTATATGGACTTTTTTTCTCACAGCACATTTCACATGATTTAAATCAGTTTTTCAAATATTTTGGCACTAACCCACTAGAATCATTCTCTTGCTTCATAACACCCAATTGTCCAAATGTAATATATACTGGAAGATAGTGGAAGTGACAGATTGATTCTGGCTATAGTGACTATAATTTCTGTTTGTGTCAACTGGTAGTTTCCCATTTGTGATATAACAAGCCTTCTTGTAGGCACTGCAAATCTCATTTTGTCCAGTGCATATTTCTCTATGGACTGTATAGAGTGACTGTTTGTAACAGAAGATATTCTGTTTTATTCTTGATCCACTGAACAATTTATTTTAGAAATCATTTTACCTGAAGATCTTTCAGCTGAGTGTTGGACCAAATTACTTTTTAATCATAACTTGTGGATGTCCTATTCTGGATTCTTTTCTTTCTACTTAAAATCATCATTTTTACTATCTCGTGCTTTACTCTTTTTTTATTGTTTGCATTATATATTAATATAGTCTTTAGAATAATATATCAGCATTTTCATAGTTCCATTCAGGGTGGTACGTGATGTTAAAGTTGCATCTTGAAGTTTTGGGAGCAATCTTGTCATCTGGCTTTCTTGCTTGCAAACATTATAATTTTGCACGATATATCCAGAGTGCAAACCTTTTCCACATAGGTAATGATGGAAATGGCTCAGAGCTCAAATAATGCATAGGAGTTTACACAAAGTATTTCAGTTTGTTCTTTATGTTGTATTCATTGCTTTTGTATAATAGATTGTCTCATATTGCATTTATGATAAAACTGCCCTACTCCAAAATCACTGGATCTGTATCTAATATGAGAGAATTTTCTAGAGTTGAGTATGCTAATATATAAGTAGTTATATATTTTATAACTATAAAAGTAGTTATAATTCATTTTATAGTGAAAGTTGGCCCTTGTAAGTGGGTGATAAGATGAATAAGTTATTGTTCACTATTTTATCCATATTCTTTGGATATTAGTAAGAAATAAGCCTACTATGATACATTTCTACCATAGTCTGTTGGTTTCTGCAATTGTTAACGTGTTTACAGTTTGAGGGTTTGCCCCTTCTGTAATAGATTCTGCGGACGCCCATCACCATGGGCGTCGGAACCAATTATATTTATATATGAGAGCACATAGAACCATAGGATGTAGTCCCTTGTTTCATATTTGCGACGTACGTTTCTGTGCATCCAACAATAGTTATTCGCCTCTAAACTACTTTGTAATCACAGCGATGTGCTTGACGTTTCTGTATGAAAATTGGGTTACTTCTGGTTATGTATTCTTTACGAAACCTCTGTAAAGATATGTGTTACTGGTACGTGCTACCATTAGAGCACGTTAAATTGTATAACAACGAGAAAAAACGTCCTGTGAGGCCAGTGGGATAACAACAGAATGAATAAGCAGTTATTTGTATTTAAATAATGCAGACTTAATCAAATGTGTAAGTTGCGTAACAATTAACATATGAGCGAGGGAAGTGTGACTGATATTCTGTAACTGTGGTTTTGGCGTGTCATAGGTATAATTATTTTGTATTGTTTTTTACAACTTCTCATGACTTATCAGTTGGTTTCTTTCTTTAGAGGTACGCCACATTACTTTTTATTATGAAATTAATACAATTTTAAAAGAACTATTTGCGTATAATTAAACCTCTAGCACAAGTGAATATATGCTTTACTGCTTTGATTAGGCTAACAAGAAGTCTGGTAGCTGAAAACTGAATCATCGTTGCAGTACGTTACGAATATTCAAAGTGCAGCTTATTATTGTGTTGCATGAATAATACATTATAAGCAATATATTACAATGTACAAGTCGATAAGTCAACTGTAAGTCTGAGGACTTGAAACGCTCAGAAATCGGGGTTCGATACACCAATCAGCATAACGCAAATAGTCGATTTTTGGGCTATGTGCTTCACCATAAACAAAGAAAACGAGTGACATATATTGTTTTTCATGTATTGCGTTGTTTGTTCTTAATTTAGTAGGCGTATCATAACCTGTTGATTAAGACGTTGAATTCGCTATCTGTGGGAGCATAAATAACGTTAGGTCAATCCCACTATTTGTTAATAAAAGAGTAGCCCAAAAGTTGGCGTTGGGTGATGTTTACTAGTTTCTTCCCTCTAATATATCACTGCTAAATTAGGAACGGCTAGCGCTGGTAGCCCTTTTGTCGCTTTGTGCGAATTTAAACCAAACCATAATTTTGTTAACAATGCAATGACAACTTTCAATCTTATTTCTCATAACAATGGTAGATATTTAGTTGAAATTAATTAATGCATTTCGCATTTTAAGTAATTATCTTTATATAGTTCATAATTTCAGATAATCTTTAAACTTTTAGGGCCCTGCTCCACAGCCAGGACAACCGTTTAAGTTCACAGTTGGCGATACTTGTGATAGAATCAAAGAAGAATTTAATTTCCTTCAAGCCCAGTACCACAGGTAAACTTACTGAATAATTACATTAATGTGTAGTATCATGTGTTATTTAGTTAATTAAATTAAACATTGTGTAATAAGTGTGATAACTGAATGAAATGATATGTTGACAATTTCTATAAACTAGAATAGCATTATTGTTCTTATGTTAATGTATTAAAATCCATTCTGTTTAATAGTTTGCCCAGGCAAATAAATATTTGTGGTATATGAAACTAGATTTAGCTTATGTTTGTGATTTTTTTGTATGCCGTTTTCCATGTATTTGTCTGTGAACATTGTGAGCACACTCACAAAGCACTGTTGGCAATTTTCTGTTCAAAATATGTGTGAAAGGATAACATTCATCGAAAATTTGTTTGTAGTTTTGTTTCTAGAAGATGTTTTTATTTGTTATGTGTCATCTTATTGTGCATGGTATATTGGAAATTACAAAATAGTCAGATAAAATTGTTGGCAACACATTGTTTAGTGGTTAACGTGCCGGACTGTGAATCAGATGGTTCATGGTTTGTGTCCCGTTGCTCCGTACTTTGTGATCATAGGTGTATTAGAAGAGTAATGATAAAATCAAACTGTTTGATTAGAGTTGTTCAAGAATTGTCAGTGGGTGCAGTTAACTAGAAGTTTCCCTCTAGTGAGTCTAGTCTATCAACTGAAAATTAGGGTCGTCTCGTGCTTGTACTTCTCGTGAAATTTGTGTTCTTTTTGGTTTAATATTTACTGTCATTAAATGAATAATGTAATACCACATGCTAAATCATTTAAAATGACACAACTGAACGCAAATTTAAACATATTGGAACTCATTATAATTTGGCCTACTTGTGTAAAAAATCAATTACTCTTAAACACTATTAACCAACAACTTGAGCATTAGAAAATGCTTCGTTCGAGACGCGGCGCGGCATGAAACTTGGTGAATTATTCGTCATATTTACAATTAACACATTTTTACGGATTATTGAGGTTGAAATTGTTTTAATTCCTAAAAATAATAGTCAGCAGTTGAAAAAAAGACGTTTCGTTAGTTGAAATCATTCTAACACCACAGTAGATTAAATTTTGTTTCTCTTTAATAACGAACTTTAGTCTTAAGTATATTTAAAGATTTTTATTGAAACTGGTTTGAATGATAAAATTATCTTAATGTTATGCCTCAAAACGTTCAAACTCTTCAAATTTTGTTTATTATTTGTTACTTTAGTTTTATATCTTATTTCACTGTACTCGAAGACATATGAACAATCGCTTTATAGGATCATTAGGTTTAAGATTATCAGGTATTAGGTATCATATATGCTCTGTAGTGGCAGTATTTTTTCTTATTAAATAGTAGAAATATTTAGGTAGTGATAAAATCCCAAAGAATGTAATTACACTAGTAAGACGTTTTGAGATAATTCGCCAGTTTATTCTGCTTTCATGTTGATATTACATTATTTCAAGTTACTGACTGTAATTTTTGTGAGAAGTAGAATATCGATTCATTTAAATGTAACAGAATATATCAACTGTGTTACAACATATATATAAGTATGTAAGAAAGGAGGCTTCTTCGTTCATAAACCGTGGGTAGAATTTCAAACTTGTACTACATGAAGTAGGTATGGTAGCAGCTTGTTTAAGTGCGAAGCGATGGTAGAATCTTTTGGTAGCAATTTAATTATTTTTTAACGCTAGAGTATAAGACAGAAAATATCGATTCAGAGTGTGTTTAGTATTTGATGAAGACGCGCGAGATCCAGATATAGATTTTTTGCTGCTGGATTCCCTGGTGAATAATTAATCAAAATATGCTAAAATTGATTCATTTCTTGCTATATTTGTTCTGTAGTTAAGTGTGTTATTAGTAATTACGCAGGAGGGCACATAGACTTTATAATAAGGCAGAAAGACAGCTTCCATTCTAGTAATCTTAACGTTGACTCTTGTTACAAAATGGCATTATACTAGCTACATAGGACATCAAAATATTGTAGTGACGACGATACAAACTACGGTTTTTCTGTAATAAGATATTCATGCCAGCTCGTCTAATTAATGAAAACAACTCGATATATATATTTTTTTGCTACTCTGTTTACTAATATTCATGATACTCGTCAGCATAGAAATGAGGATTTTTTTCTTTGCATATCTACTTGCGTTTGATTAATTTAATACGTTCCTTCTGATAATCTGAATTTGATGTTTATATTAATTTTAAGGAGAAAATATACATATTGTTTCATGAACTGAACATCATGGATACTTGAACGTTGAACAATAACTGTAAAGAAGTAATTAAACCGGATGAAATTATTTAACTTGATAAAAATATAATAATTCACTACTATTTTATGTATAGCTATGTTTATATTTTAAATCAACGTATAACTTTTTATTTAGCTTCATTCACAATTCTTAAATGTCTCTCTTATTGGTGTTAGTGAACCGACCACAGTTCGTTAAAAACTAGACATAAACGTTCTCCGGTGGTTCGGCTATGAGTTTACAGACTAAACAATGCTATTTTCCGGGGTTCGATTTCACGTGGTGGACAAAAGGCAAATAGTCCATGGTGTATGTAGCTTTGTGGTAGGACAAGCAGAAGACACAGCACATATCTAATAGGACAAAATAGTATTATTTTAATATGTTATTAATATAACATGTTTATTGGATTCTTGTTTATTTGTTTTGTGAATTTCGCGTAAAACTACACCGGGGTTATCTGCGCTAGCCGTCTCTGATTTAGCAGTGTAAGACTAGAGTGAAGGCAGCTAGTCATCACTACTCACCGCGAACTTTTGGGCTATTCTTTTACCAACGAATTACAACGTTCCCACGGCTGAAAGGGCGAACATGTTTGGTGTGACGGGGATTTGAACCTGCGACCCTCAGGTTACGAGTCGAGTGCCTTAACCACCTGGCCATGCCGGGCATTATTGGAATTTTATCAAATACAAAAAAATACAAAATATAGCTACTCATTTGCTAAAGAAGATAATATTTGTTATCTTTATAAGCATTTGCCAGTTGCAACAGTTTTTATATAGTAACACTACATATTAATTCACTTTTACGTTTCTGAAAGAGTAGAAATAACAAACCAGGATAATAACTCGCATATGATTAAAAAATTAACAAAACATGAAAACCACTAATTTTGAATGGCCAAAATCAAAATCGCCCTCAATGGTTCAGCAGTTCGTGTGAAATTAAAAATCGTGTTTCGGTATTCGCGGGGGACAGAGCGCTGTTACCCATTGTATAGTTTCGCGTTTAACAACCGTCTGTTTTAAATGTCTTTTATATCGGTTTCAAAACAGTCCAGAAAATTCGTCGTTCGCTAAAGGTACTGTAATGCAAAAGTAAATGATGAAAAAAAAACACAAGAAAACTTTAAAACAGGGTTGAGATCAAATCCCACTTCATTACTATGCATTTTTCTCAGTTTTTCAATACTTATATTGATTCTTTGGATTTTCGTTGAAAGAATAATTTTGGATTATCGATGATTCTTGTTTGATTAAAATTAATTGAAAGAGATCGTTTTATTTGACTAATATAAGTACAAATACAGGAATAATGAACAGAGTGAATATGGTGCTTCTGTCTCATCATTCCCTTTGTTAAATTTATTGAATGGCTTGTAAGCTAGTTAGTGGGGTAAAGCCCATCTCAAAAGACATGTCTGGAAGTATGCCCCATTGGGTCAGCAAAAAATTGACAGACTTAAACTAAAATCCGGGTTAGAGATTACGTTCGGTTTAAATCCTCAAGAAACCGCAGTATTTTTGAGGTTCTTAGTCCTTCGTGATTACCCTTTTTGTCGGACCAATTATTATTATTAATTATTTTATTATCATTAACTCCCGATTTCCTTATATACAGTTTAAATTATGTGTTATTATTTTTTTTCATATGTGTGTTTGAGGGTTCAACCATCGGTTTACCAGCTACGCCATGTAACTGGATTTCTTACACCGTAAACAAAAGTATTATATTTGAATTTTAAATATCGTTCCTGTTTATCATACTACTTGTTCAGTTATTAACGAATAGTATTAGTTTTCGTTCATTTTTACCACTTTCTGAATATCCTTTTTCCTTCTACTTAAGTGTGTAAATTTTCTTAAAATATGTTTGTGGTATTCATGATAAGACGGTATGTAGAATTATTAGTAACGCTTTTTAAACTAATATCCAACTTGTACATTTTAATTAATTTTTATATTCAGTGTGTTAAAAATTCATTTAACTTTTTAATTTATTGTTAATTCAAGTAAATTTCGTTAACTTTAATACTTAGTACTTTTTTCAGAAAGTATATGTGTGTGTATTTATATATATATATATATTTTTTTTTTCAGTTTTATAATTTTTAAGATGTTTCCAAAAAGCATTTCTTTTCAATTATCTGTTGTTATTTTAGTGCCTTGTCTTTTAAAGCAGGGCCTTTGGTGATATCAGCATATAACAATGAATGCTTTACCCAACTGCATTAGGAGAAAATAATTTTAAAATGTTTAAGGCTGTTTCAATGAAGCAGTTTTTTTTACTGTATATATTTATTTTATAAGTCATGTTCAAATAACATACACTTGCATATATATATATATATATATATATATATGTCAAACATTAGCCACTCGCATATCATGCGGTAAAAATAAAATTTTAGGCAATAAGAATATCAGCCTTTCTCTACTCAAACGAGTTAGCACACAAGATGGCGTGCAAAATGTGTAATGAACTCAAATAAAAAAAACAGCAGAAATGATTGCTTTGGAATAGTTAGGTGTTCATCTTGAAGAGAATTAAGTGGGTGCAATATAGCATATAGGTACAGATGTCATTAGTGGGTACAATCTAATATATAGGTACAGATGTCATTAGTGGGTACAATATGATATATAGGTACAGATGTCATTAGTGGGTACAATATAATATATAGGTACAGATGTCGACATCACATAAGCCAGATATTCCAGATGATTTGATGTTGGAGAATAGCCACTTGTATTTACTTTAATTTTTCTCATTTTGGATGTCTTATTTATCACTTGGTAGTTACTACACCATTATTTAATCATAACAGCTCAATATAATGTTACAATCAAAAGACTAAAAGCAAGTTATCAAAGGTTTTGTAGCAAATAAAACTGTAAATACATGTGTAAAGTCAAGTTATTCATATATGCTACATTACTACAGAAGTTTCAAAAATTTGTAAATATGATTTAGGGTATCCATGAAATTATGCCAGATGTTGTCACATTATATCAACATCAAACTGAGTAAGCAAGTTGAAGTTACTATGTGGTTTTGTGTCAACCATTATCTGACAACTGGTATTGAATTGGTCAGTAAAAAATAGCACAGAACAACAAAAGGATGTACAATGGACTTTCAGACAGAAGATAGAAGAGTTCAGCTTTACAGACAACACTAAATTCTTGTCCTATATTGAGACATTCAAGGCAGAACAGATTATCTCCAAGCTTTTTATATTTAATTTTATTGAAAATCATGAAAAATTGATGAAACTAAAACCACAAGAATCAATGCACAACAAGAAATATGAAAAATGTTTTCTGGGGCTGACATAGAACAAGGCTGACACATTAAAAATCTTGATGAGATAATGAACTAATCAACTGGTGGAATTATTAAAGAAATTAAAGCCTCATTAGCAAGAGTCAGGTCTGTCTTTGTAACACTAAAGCCGATTTGGATGAATATAAACCTTGACCATGGAATAATTAATACAAATATAAAATGATGGCGAACCTTAGAGATTTATCAATACTGTCTAAACTTCAGGCCTATGTAAACAGTTACATCAGACAAGTCATCAGCATCAGATCATCTGAAAAATAAAGTAACAAAGAACTTTGAAGAAGGATGAAACAGAAACCATTATGGCAGGAAATTACAGAAAACATGTGGAGATAGCTAGGATACATGTGAAAGAAAGATAAGACAGGAATCCAACAAGCAAGAGGTGTACCATCTGTAACATAGAAATGTACAAAAGAAACGTAATTGAAAACTGTCATAATGATGCGAACAGAGGCAGAGATTACAACAAAAGAAACAGTGAAGGCTCCATGTTCTGAATGGAACAAAATGTGCTAAGAAAGAATGATACAGCCTTCTTGTGTATTGCACTTATGTATGTAGTTAATCTTCAAAGTTTGTAGAGTGAAGCCTCTGTGTTTTGAATGGAATAAAACGTGCTTAAAAAGAGTGGTATAACCTTCTTGCATGATACACTTATATACGCAATTAATCTTCAAAGTTTGCAGATGTTAAGTGTTTATACTTCAAAAGATGCTTATAAAGAAGAGCTTTTAAGCAAAAACAAGAATTTAATGATACTACACACTTGTATATTTCTATGTGTTCATGTGACCTTTACATCAGTGTTTTGGTATTACTTTTTCCATGACACTTAAGCATGAAGTGCATGCTAATGTTAACACCTCCACATGTTTTGCTCTCTAGATTACTTCATACAAGCAATAATTCATCCATTTAAATTGTTGTGTATTATTTTGCTTGCTTCTTATATAAGTTATGATTTAATCATTCATGCAGTGAATATAAAATAAAATGTGAATATTTGTTTACGTCAACAGTGTACAAGCAAACACAACTTCTACTTTCTTACATAAAAGATGCTACTCAGACTCTCTCTTTTATATTTTTTTTTAAAGCTGTATGGTTACACTTCACATGTTATTAGTGGTAATATCATTTGCTCAGATTTTTTTCATTTTTGTCTTTCACATTATAAACATGTCATACACATATTAGGTTTTTTTTGTTAATTCATTCTTAAAAATAGAATGATTTTTTTGTTTTATTATTAAGAATGATTTGTTTAGATATTTTATATCAGAAGTGCTTTAATTCTTATACAAGCTGTTTAATTATCACAGTTACTTGATTATTCACCTTCCACTTAGCACAGTGGTACGTCTGGAGACCTACTATGCTAGAAACTGGGTTTTAATACCCATGGTAAGCATAGTACAGATAGCCCATTGTGTAGCTTTGTGTTTAATTCACATAAGCAAACTTGTGTGTATACATAAAAATGTGTACCACTAATTATGTCATGTATCTTTTTTTTAATATTTATTAACTGTTTGCTAGCAGCTTGCTACGTATTTATAACAAATCTAAAAATAAAGCTGGTAATAAGTATAGATAATTAAATATGTCCTCACGTGTACAGATTAGATTGCCTTGTTTCATAAGTTGGGTACCCTTTGTGTTAACAATACTTTTTCTATGTTTTAGTAGTTATAACATGTTCAGATAAGGAAGAGGCTTGTGATTAGGGGCAAGCTGCCTCTCAGCACTTTGGACAAGTAGGTGTGTTGATAAAAGTTATGGTTAAATTCCACTATTTAGTCAGACAAGAGTTTTCTAATAGTAGTAGTAGATGCTGTTGAATAGTTTCTTTCCCTATAGTTTATCAGTTCAAAAGTAGGGAATTTTAGTAGTTTTTCATGAAGCTTTTAGCAAAAAATATGACACAACCATTTACTAAGTACTTAAGAACTGATATCCACTGAAGGACATGCATGGTTTAAATATCTTTGAAAAGAAAATTTTCCTAAAAATACAAAAATTATTATTAATTTACCCTTGTGTTAATTGTATAAAGGTCATCACAAGAGTAGATCTGATTGTAATTTTTCATTGTTACTAATACAAAAGCATCATTTGACTAAAGTTTATGTGAATGTGTGTAGTGCTGCTTTGTGACTGGCAAACCACTGGATCAATTATCACCAAACTCTTAGGGTTTCCCATAGAAGTGACATATGTAGGTTGAATTTCTGATTTTGCATCCTTTATCACTCCTTGGAGGCCTCTGTATTCTCCATTGCTATTCTGTTCATCTCTCCAAAATTGCTAAGGTACTCTAACAGCTCTCCATTAGTGCATAGAAATATTAACATTATGTCTAGCCTCCCTATGGCAAGGTGCTTTTCCATGATAAAATTTTCTGTAATTTAACTATCATAAGTTTAATGTGTTGTATATTTACATGTAAATTATAATGTTTAAAACATGACAGCAAAAGGAAAATATTAGAATGAGTAAACAGATAAGTACTGTTTTAACCACACTAAAGGAGTTTTCAATTCTTAGTTATACTTAGGTAATGTTTATCTTTGTTATATATAAAAGTAGAATTGAATAAACAAGAAATAAATCAATTTTAGGAACATGTTCGTATGAAGTATAACCATGGTAACTGTTGCGTATTCTGTTGTCGAGTTAACAGCTTGTAAATGATAACACGTGTTCGGATCTCATACATTAACCTGGAAGCACACATACATCAATAATGGCATCCTTCAAATGACTATATCATTGGTTGCACATTTAAAAATTGCAGACAGTACAATGAACAAATAATGGACTTGGATCATACTGTTGTACATGGACATTCATTAATTATTTTGTCATGAAACATATTTAATTTCCTCTTTCAAGTAGTGACACAATTATATAATGATATGAAGTTGAAATATCTTGTTTCCTTCAAGCACATTCTATTTCATTGTTGTGTACTTCTGTTTTGAAAAAGAATTTTAACTGCAAAAAGTGTAAGTTACTTTCACAATAGAGTATCTGTTTTAACTTGCCTTTTAAAATAAAAACCCATTTCCATAGTCTTTTCATCAGTCAAAAATGGGACTCATTTTGAAGGTTTTAACTTTTACAAATCATTATTAAATTATTAAAAAAAGGCTTAAAAATTTTGAAATTACATAAAAGATGTTTAATGTTCTTCAGCAGACTGATCTTGGTTACTTTAGAAAAGATGCCTTATATGCGTACCAAGAAATATAATTGAATGACTTAAAAAAGTTAAATTGTGGAAAACTAACTTTTAGAAAATAACAACCTGGTGATGCTCTGGTTATTTTAGATATTACTTTTAAATAGGTAATTTAATGGACTTCCAACTCTAAAACTCAGGGTTTGATTCCCCATGGAGAACAAAACAGATAGCTCAATCTGGCTAGTTGTGAGTGAAAGTCTAAAGCTTTAATCACAACTAGCAGAAGTCAGTATTGAAATTTTACTTTGTTTTTTGCCCTCAGTCTTCATTCAATCTGTGTTTGATCATCACACACCTATACTGCAAACTGGCACCATTGTCATGCAGAAAGCTAACCCAACTTGTCCTCTGTACTTCTTCCACCATCATATAGTTGCTACATAGAGTTTGTTTTATTATAAAGGAATGTAATTATGCATTAAAATGCACATCACCTTTCCTTTGTGTTCTTTTCTTTGGTGCAAGTCTTGTGTTTACCAGGTGTAACTACAAATAGCTAATATACCGACAACCTGCACTTTCGTGTATCTTAACTGCTTTCTGCATTGAAACAATGTTAAGAAAATATTCAGTACAGCTGTGTGCTTATTAAATATTTCAGTCTGCGTGATTGAAAGATTCTTTTATAATGACCAAATAAAAGTTCACATCTGATATGATATCTTAGGTACTGTCCATGAATTTCATTTTTATTTGTAATTTTATTTGCTCATGAATATCACCATTCAATCTAATCAGAATATTGTGTATCATCATTAACAGAAAACACCAGGTAAAACTGTTTTCTCTCAAACATAATATGAGGCTCTTCATTACACTTATCCCTTCCTGAAAATTCAGTACCTGCCAAAAATGCTAGTGTTCAAAGTAACAGGTACTTTGTACCTTCAGGTAATATTTTGCAGCTCAGTGACTACTGTTAACTCTATCAAAAACCATAAAATTTAGATCAGATCTTTATTTTCATTCATGTGTGGCTTAACTGTCAGGTTTTCTGAATATTTGATCCATTTGTTGTTCAACATTTATAAATGACTCTAATATTCTTACATGTGTTCAAGATCATGCAAATGTGTCTGTATACAAGTATTTTACTGTATCCACTTATATAAGCCAAATTAAGACTTTACAGGGAAAGTTTTTGTCATGCAGGATTAATATTTATATTGTTACTATAATGTATATTAATATTTTTTTATTTTACTGCATACCGAGGAGTAATGTACTCAAGTACATAGGAGAGGATTTAACAAGAATAGTATGGTATGCGTCTTAAAACTCTATCAACTCAGCAATATCATGTGAATGACCCTTGATGACTGAGCACCTCAGAAAATTATTTAACAACAGTTCAAAAAACTAAGGAATTGAAATGCCCTTTCAGCTGAGCTTTATAACACACAGCAATTATCTTTAATTTTACAAACAACTGATGTTCCAGGCATAACATTTACTACCACTAATAATCATAAACTATGTGATAATCAACATACTGCAGATAGTTTAAGAGTCACAAAGATCTTTTGGTAGAGCTGATCTTACAACTAGATGTAAATCACACAATGTAGTGTGTGCATTGTATCATGAAAAATCACTTTATAAATTAGAAAAAATGAATTTTATCTTCCTTCACTCATTGATATTTCAATCAAATGACTCTTCCTAGCTACTGATAATTGAGTGGTAATCCCAAGATGTTGTAAAACATTTCATTATTAACTATCACCTAATACATTATTGGCCAAAATATGTGGCATATTGTAACAAATATGATCATTATTATTAAGGTGGAATACAAATATACTTAGCACTGTTAAAGTGAGAAATAAATGTTATATTAAATATCTACATATGTATTTTGTATAATGAAATGATTCTACAGGAATCATGAATAATTAATTAGAACAGTAAACACTTTTATTAGACACCTTTAGAAACTTGTGTAATATTGCATTTCATCTATTACAACAAAACCTAGGCTGGGTGTTTCTGACACTCACTACACTTAATGAGGTTTCATGCTCTCTCCCTCCCTCCCTTGGTGGAGAAGTCATTGTACCACCATAACTAAAGTCATAATGACCAGATAGTTACTGAACTTATCTGTCTGGATAAATCTCAAGAAATCAAGTGTGACATGGCACACACTAGCTTTTATATAGCTTAGAAAAATGTTGATTTTAATTCAGATGTTATCCTTTTAAATATTGTTCTGTCATTAATATATTACAAGTATATATATATATATATATATAGGTAGATAGATACTATGTTCTGATAGGATGTTTTAGTCAGAGCCTGAATCCATTATTGCATGTTATTTTGGATAGTCTCTGCAATCTTGAGTGCATGTTCAATATTAACCCATCTTTTAAGCTTATTGTCTCCAAATTCTTTAAAATTAAAGGTAAAGGAATATAAACTCTCTTCTGCTAGCATGTTCCAATACATCCCACAGGTACTTAAATTAAGATATGAGGGTTATGGTAGCCAGGAAAGATTGTAGAACTTCTCATTGATCTTCAGCCATAAACAATACAGGTATGGTGGATGATGACATTATCTGCTTGAAAATACTAATCAGTTTGAAGAAGCATATGAAGTAAAAGAGGATTCAGTTGATCCTAAGTTGTGTACAGGTACTTTCCAAATGTAATGCAAACATTCAAATAGACAAAAAGTTCATACCTTGAAATACATCCTACATTGTTACTCCACCTTCAACAGCTTGTTTAAAGGAAATAAGTCAAGAGATTTTGAAAGTTTACTGGACTTCTATCATATATAACTCTTCTAAAATAGTGTGTGTCAAGAGCATAACCACATGATGTCTTTCTTTTAATCAATGTCACGTTTTTATGTATGTATGAGTCTGATTCTTTACAGTAGGTGTATGTAACTTGTTGGAGATAAATTTCAACAGTAAACAAACAGCACATAGTCCATTTTTTAAAACAAGTCAAATGTATGCACAAATGTTTGTTTCATTGTTGATTACCACAGGTACATTCAGAGCTTTAACTGTTCATTGTTTTTTTTTTGTCTAAGTCCACACAGACTGGTTCAGGTAATTTAGAGCACAATTGATAAGACACATTAACCTTCTTTATTCTGTTACTACAATACATTTAATGATAATTATATTTGCATTACACTGTTAATCACTACACTTGTATCCAGAGATTTAAATAAATCTCTTTTTGTCAAAAATCCACAGGTTAATTCAGTTACTTTTGAATGCAAGTTATTCTTTTATTCTTGTTTGTTACAATACAATCTGCAATAATTTCACTATAAACAATGCCACTATATGCTCTTTATGGCTAAACTCACAATCACACAGTCTAAATATAGCTATTTATCTAACAAAGTTTTGTAACTAACTTTGTCTATCTTGAAATACATTGTTTATGTGTATTTATAAATAGCTCAACTGAGGTCTAGGAAGTTTAATATAGTATCCTACAAGATGTTATAATGTAATAATACTCAAGAAAGCTTAGAATATTCTTACTCATTCAACAATATCTATCTATTTATAATATTAAAATTGAAAAAATAAAATATTAGTAGTGCTTAGGCTAGAATGGTCTCCTATACTTTCAAAATCTACTTGTTCTCAGGGAAATCATGAAATCAACTGTTTTAAAGTTACCGAAAATTTATAATTCAAGTTTATGGAAGTTTATAACCTTTTAAGTATAAAGTCATTCACAATTTTTTTCTAATTTTATCAAAAGTGTGGTCATATAATTAAGTGCAAAATTTTGTTCTTGGACTTATAATTCATTTTAATACTGGGCACTTTCCTTTAAATATAGAATAATAAAGTAATGAAAATCTTTATTTTATTTTAACGTGAAAAGACATGAGAGTTTTTAAATACTGGCTAGAGTTTAGGTCACTAGTTTATTGTGTTTTTTTCAAGTTCCCACACTTGATACAACTCCTTTTTATACCAGTAATCTCAGCAGCTGCTTTATTGTGTTGTTTCTCTTCATGATCAAGTTATATATAGACATTGAATATTATGGAAGGAATTCATTAATTAAACCATTTACTTATTGTGAACTTATGCTTCTTTAAAGTCAACCAAGGACTTTGGTTTGAAGGTGAAAGGATTGAGGCTTACTCATTATTACATTAATGTTTCACAAAAAAAATTAGATGGTAGGTAGTCACAAAAGTTTGAGAAGTAGGGCATTACTTCAGTCTACAGTAAAGGGTACAAACACCTATCAGTTCATTTTATTATAAATGGTTAGAGTAGTGGATTTTATTTATGTTTAGAAATACTATGTGCTGATGTTAAGTACATAATAATTCAGGTGCTCTAACCAGTAGATTATATTTAATTGTAAGTAGATTATAGCTAATGGATTATATGTAAAAGTAGTGGATTATATTTATGTTCAGAAACACAATGTACTGATGTTACGTATATGATAATACTAATAATAATTCAAATGGTCTAGGTCCAAGAACTTTTTAAATGATCTACCCTGTTTGTTATAATAGTCACTTATTCAGTCCAGAAAGATATTTTAATAACCTTTAACATAAAAAACACAAATTATGCTGTGTTTTGTCACTTCTTTCATTGTGGGGTTAATATTCAAGCAACTGGCCTATGTGGTTTAACACTTTTTAAACAACTTCATGAAAAGAGGTGTTATGTTGATATTTTTGTCTTTGTTTGATGCTGAAATTCTATTAACCTAGATATTTCAAAAGCTTATAACAAGTTTTTAAGTAGGTAAATTCCCCTTATTTTTAATTTGTATGAATAAAGATAATACACCACAAAGTTTACAACAGTTTATATCTCTTTCTTAAAACAACAACACTTGTTTCATAAGAGATATTACTTGTTAACATATGCTGCTATCATTTTGTTTTAGTTCTGGGCATAAAAAAAAACCGTTCCAGTATTACTAGAACTAGAGTTAATATGCCAGTTAGCTTTATATATAGTCAAGGATTTGCCAGATGCAATAATAAATAACAAGGATTCTTATTATTATTTAATTGGTTTTACAGTTGTTCAATCATTTTAGTCACCTACACTGTTAGAAATGTTATGGGCATAGGTTTGGTATAATTTTTTTTTCCTGAAATAGGTTTGTGCAAGTACTGCACTTCTTTTATCTTTCAGGACTATTTTACACTTCTGACAGACTTACCTAATGTTATAGAATGAAAAACATTCATAAAAGTGCTTTGGATGGCTTTACTTTCACCTAGTATCCTAAAAAGTTTTGGAATATGAACTGGAGAATTTAATAAAGTAATTTTTTTTATAGTCAGTAAATGGGTAAGCATGGTTATGTTAACCACCACACAGTAGCTCACAGCTTGCAAAAACAGTTAAATAAAAATGTAGAGTTTATCTATTTATTAAGTATTTATTAACTTTTATGATTGTTGGTGGGTCAGTAGTGAAGCAAAACATCCTTAGCCTGTTTTCATGTGCATTTTTCTGGAGGCTAGACCTTGTGTATTATTTTTATATTGTGTGTGGCTTCCTAGGTCAGATATGTTCCTAAGTTACATAGTTGTTTGTGTGACGGTCTATTCTCTAAGTGGTTGGATGCATGGAGTTCATATTATATCTTAGGCTGTTATCCCTCATGAGTCAGTACTTTGACTCTAGCTGGCAAACAGTATAGAGATGACTCTGATTGTTAATAGGGAATTACATGGAGATTGACTAATATAATATCCTACTACCAATGTAAATGGTGCTAATAGCAGTGTGAATTATCATAATATTGAACACATCCAAGTGCTCTAACCGATATTACAGAAACCACTGATTCTATTCAGTCTCTTCTAGTCTTTTCTTGAGTGTGATAGAGCTTCATTCCTATCAGATGCTTCTTTGCTACAATTTTGACTACAATGTGAAAAAATCTGAAATACAAAAATAATTCACAAGTAAGACTTAAGAAAAAATGACAGCATAGACAGTTTTTGACCAAGTTATCTATATCAGGACCCAGTGAAAAGTATATATTACTGGTAATTTATGTAGGTTAAACTGGACAATAATTAGAAGAGAATTTTATAGAACGCCAGCTTGAGTACTGCTTCATTGAATGGTTGAATTAAAAACTTTTATGTAACAAAGGAAAGAAAACTGTACTTCATTTTTTTCTTTATCAAAATAAACATTAGAAATGCAATTGAAAAACATAAAGGTATCTATACTGAAAAGAAAGACTTTTTTCAAAAATTCTAGGAATTTTGGTTTCTCAGTTCAGTCTTATGCTGAGGGTTATACAGCGTTGGTAGTCTTCTGAAATTAGATATGAAAATGGAGGGAAGATTTGCCCACTCACCCCATGACCTTCCTGGTGCCATCCTGTATCATTGTATCAAGTTTGGTGCTAATTGATCAAGAAATGTCCCCCCCCTTTCATTGGTACAGAGATATATTTGTGAACTCACACTGCTAGAAACTGGGTTTTGATACCTGTGGTGGGCAGAGCACAGATAGCCCATTGGAAAGCTTTGTGCCTAATCCTAAACCAATCAAGAAACAAATTACCAAGAAATGTGGAAACATATAAGGAATAGGTACAGATACACACACTCATATTGACATTTACTTAAATACATGTATATCACATTAAAACCAACAATAATGGAGAAAAACATTTTTTTGTCATTTTATGAAAATTATATTATTACCATAATATCCAACTTTCAGTTTTTGGAAGGTCAAAGAAAATAAATGTTATCCATGATCTCCTGGAACATCGTTTATCTTCCTTGTGAGTAGTCAGTCACGTAGTTCTTCAATACTCAACATGCAGTTTTCCTTTCTTTGGTTTTTATTTTACTTACAATAACTTCCGTATCCATTTCGTACGTCTTCATTTTATTTGATTATTGCTTGTGTTATAATTATGTTATATTTATTTTACTGTTGTTTATTATTTTTAGAATTATATTTTGCTTCCTTTGTTCTGAAACGCATTTTTGCTCTTCCTGTTCTTGACTCCTGCTAAGCAGGAAGTTCATACACTTCCGTCTATGTAATCCAGGCTCTTTAGTATTATTGTACTCTCTTCATTTAGGAATTTTTCCTATTTGGAACTGGCCATTTATTTTATAATAGAATAATACTTGAAACTGATTTTCTCAAACGTGTTTAATTTTTGTAGAATAAAATATCTTAATTTTATATTTGTATGATTTCTTAGCTTTGGAGGTTTTAAAGATTTAGTGAAATGTTTTTATGCAATTAAAAATAGTTTTCCAATATTTTAATTTAGTTTTGTTCAAACTTGCTTGTTAGTACTTCAGATAAAGCCCTAGTTTTATTAGATTAAAACTTTTTTTCAGTTTTAAGCTTTAAAATATGTATGAATTTTATATTTTTTACCTCTTGCTTAATGGGGTTTTACTTAATTTAAAAACTAACCCCAAAACATTATAAGAAACAATACCTATTTCAGTGAAACTTCGTGATGTCGAAGCACCAGTGGCATATTCAGGGGAAGGGGCAGGTCTTAATCATTCATATTTACATGTAATTTCTATAATATTTAACTTTATTATTTCTTCGTGAAAAGTAAAAATATAAATCAAAGGGGGCATCCCCCTCCACCGGCTAAAGCTAGTGATAGGAGCCCACGGGAAGTAATTATACAGTAGATACGGCGGTATGGGTATTAAAACGTTGTTTAAAATGCAAAACAAATAACAGCCTCTCAACTTTCTTAATTAATCATCAGGTTAAGACGATGACCTAAATAGGTTGCAACGTGTTTGTTGAAGCTCGACTGTACATGAGCATGCTGAACTGGTTTGACAAATGATAGTAAAAAAGAAAATGATATTTTAATGCAATATGTAATAACTTAACTCGAACATGTGTTTTTATGAAATAACTGTGTGAATACAACTTGATGTTTTCATGCAAATTGATAAAATAAAAATGCTTTGCTGTTTAGTTTGACGGGTTTTTTTTTTTATGAAAGCAAACAAGGTTATAAATCAGAAAGATAGGGCTATACACTAGTACACAGCTGTTACATAAGGTATTTCGGGTCTCCAAGTGCCCAATTTAATCTTCCTGAGGGCAGTAAATACGGGTCAAGAAATTTAAATATGTTTTTCTTTTTTTTTAATGTTTGTCGACATGCTATAGTCCTTGGAATTGAGGGAAAGCTGCTGTGTATGTGTGGCTGAGATGTTATCCAATAATTTCTGTCAAAATTTCTTACTAACTGTGGAGCAGCAATGTTCTTTTGTGGAAGAGAGGTGGGGACTTAAAATTGTTATCTTACGTTATTCTGCTTTTCATCCGGAAATTGCACTTACGATAGTGAGATAGCAAAAGAAAGGATGGATTACCAGCGTAACTTGCTATTACATATCTTTATTGTAAGTTTGACTTTATTTCTTTGAAATTGCTTAAATTTGTTCAATGAATAACAATGAAAAAAAAGTACTACCCCAAACCTGTTTCAGTTATTCTTACTCAACTTTCCTTTGTACTCGAAGCCCCTAATATCTAAGCCTAGCAATTCTGAAGTAGTTGTTATTCCACCCACCCACCTCAAATTATATATATAGTATTATAACACCACATCATATTCATATGAAGTATTAAGTTATAGAGCAAGCTTGTCGGAAGTTTTATTAAAAATATGACTAGTATTTTTACAGCTGTTTAAAAAAAAGTTTTTCCAGTTCCCTAGTAACGAACCAAAGCTTTTCTTACTTAAAGTCAACTCTAACAAATCACGTCTTCGACTGACAAACTATTGGTTCACGTTCTATGTGCACCCATACGCACACACACAAAAGCTCTTATCGTGTGCCTAGATGTTCAACCTGCGATATTTCAAATTAAAGATACGCGATAATGCACGAGAGCGTGTGGCTCAAGGTTCCGAGACAGATTGGATAAAATGGGGAAATCGACGCTTATATTGAAGTTACAAAATTCATATTGACACAGTTTGGTTCAAAGTTTATTCATTTGGATCCTGAAGACTATGAATGGTGTGAGACATTCAGAAAAAAATTAACCATAAATGTTTTCGTTCAGAGAAAAATATATATTTTAAAAAGTAAGTATAATTTTAAATAAATTTCATCTTTAAAGTACTTTATGTTAACTTGTTAAGTACATTTTCTGTGAATTATTTGATTCAGTAGGGGCAATTTTGCATTATCAATGGTGGATGCACATCAGATATTAAACATTACATCTTATTTACATGGCGGGGTCATAATTATGACTTTTTAATTAATTTTGAAGAAGCAGAGAATGACCAAATTATTTAAACTGGAGGCAGTCTTGTTCTGTTGTTGCTGAAGAAACATCTAGTCAAGTAGATAGCAATTCCCCAAGAATATGGTATTTTCTCTCAAAACCCGGTTTATGCGAGTTGAAATTATTCTTTCTTGACAGTTTAACGTACAGAAATGCTAGTCGCAGTAGGTGATAAAATTAAGCTTGAGAAAGTAAAATACCACAAATGAGAGAAACGACACGTATTTTTTCAAATTTACAAAGATCGTGGCAACAGCACCGGCTGATTATTTTATGTCATTTGTGAAGTACGTACCAAACTAGACGTCGTATATTCACCTGTGTGATTTTGAAAATTAGATATGTAGAAAAAATAAAAGTGATTCAATTTCTAGCTCAATATATTCCCCATTCGTTTTTATTTGTTCATTGCGCCTCTGAGATATTAGGAAAATGTGTAAAAGAAAAAAATATCTGCAGTGAACTTTTTTTTTTTATCACAAATTCTAGGCCTGTAGATTAGGGGATGATTGATGTGGTCCTAGTATGGAGATGTACTTGTAATTGGTTTTTGTTTTGAATTTCGTGCAAAGCTACTAGAGAATTATCTGCGCTAACCGTATTTGAAGTAATAATCTAGAGAGAATGCAGATAACCAACACCACCCTCCGTCAACTTTTGTGCTACTCTTTACAAACGAATAGTAGGACTGATCGTCACATTATAACGCTCCTAAGGACTGAAAGGGCAAGTGTGTTTGGGGACGGGACTATATTCCCAAACAAATCGAGAGAGTTAAGTGCTCTAACTACTAGACTATATCGAGCCTTTTAAAATTTCTTTATCATGGAATACGTGATTAAAAAATAATATATGTATATATTGTTTTTAGAATTACAAAAATATTGTTTCAAATTTCATCGTACATTTATTACTTGTTTCAAAACTTTCACAGTAGTTAATATTTCATATCTTTTTCTGTTTATAGTTTGAAGCTAGAACTGGAAAAACTAGCCAGCGAAAAGACGGAGATGCAAAGACATTATGTCATGGTAAGGTAAACTTTTACTTAACTTTCTGGTCATGAATAAAAAAATTGTTGAACTGTTATTATTTTCAGTTACATTGGAATATCAGTTTTATGTCTGTATAATATAGAATTTAAGTTACATGGTCATTTATAAACGTTCAGAGTAATATGTAATTATCGATTTTTTTTAACTCATGAACTCTGCTGTCTGTGAACAGCTTTAAAAATGCTTGTATTTTTATACACAAGAACATTTGTAACTTTAAAATAAGAGGTTTTCACTTGCATCGACGAGACAGCACACACAGCGCCTTGAGTTTTCACATTGATTTTTGTAACAATAAAATGGAGAAGGTGTGTCCTATCAAGCTATATAAAATCTCAGCTAGCAGACATTGGTGAATTGCGTTTTGCTTACCACCATTTTGACCTGTGTAGCCGTTGATTTTATGAAAACGTACCACAGATTTCTTTTATATTTGTAGTTTTCTGCGCCAGTGATAATCGGAGACTAGAATGGGTTAATATTAGATAACCCAGTTTTGTAAGAAAAAGCGTTTTGTAAGCTGTAGACTAACACTATATAGATACAATCTTAATGACTTAACATTTGTTATTTGTCAGAATGTAATTTTTGGTTTTGAAACATAAAGATTATTACTGGCTGTTCAATGCCCAATGTATATAAGTTGAAATTACCTATAACTGTATAGCGGTCTTCGGAAGTTATACAGAATGTTTTAAAATTTTAATATACAATCTACTTTTCAATTGGGAATGATATTTGAAACTGTATGCAAACTAGTTGTACAGTACGATACATGTAATTTGAAATTTATTTGAAATCCTTATGTTATTAATATTTCCTTAACGTAAATGTTTCTTTTGATTTCAGAAATTTGAATATATGATATATTTTATTAATAATTTAAATATAAAAGATGCCTAGTATTTCATATGTAAATATGGCAGTACGACAACTGGCCTATACATTGGTATCTATTTAGAAATGTTACCTAAATGCTGTTATCGTTTATTTGTTAAGATTACCATGTGTTGTTTACTTCGTAACTGTTTCGATTTTATAAAGAGTGGTAAGTTATATTAAAAACCAATCGACCAACACATTTATCGCTGCTTGTGAACGTAACGAACGGTTTCGATTGTTCAACACTTAAAGCGTAACTTTATATATTTACTGTAAAAACTACAGTTGGAATATTGTTAACTTCTTTTTTACAGTACTACGAAATGTCGTACGGTTTGAACGTCGAAATGCATAAACAAGTAAGTGCGTATTTAATTAATTTTCATACTATTTTTTTCTTGCCCTTGTTATGAAGTACAATTGCCCTGTTGTTTGGATCATGTAATGGTTAAGAAAACGCAAAACGTTTTGACAGTTATTTAATTTTTCTTAGGCTAATCATAATATATTAAAATATGAATTAATTATTATCTTGGGGTGATACCTTGACTCTATATCAACCATATAAAGATGGTGCAGCTATCGTGGAAATTTCCTCTCAATGTAATTTTAATTGAAATGATTGTGATTTTAGAGGGGTCTTATGAAAGAGAATTTAATATAATGCTCATTTACTAACGGAAACTTCAGTTCCCCTCGGTGAACACAGCAGATAGCCCGATGTGGCATTGCTATAAGAATACACATACTGACGAAAACGTCGGTGTGGTATATACATGTGTGTGTATGTTGTCCTTTTGTAGTTTGGGTAAAATATTTTTTGTTTACCTTTGCTGTTACTCGGTGTTTGGTTCGTTTTGTATTTTCACCACCGTTTTTATACTCTGTATTACGTGATCTTTGTCATATGTGCAAGTTATTATTCAGTACGACATGATGTCACAAACTTCTGTAAGAGTTGATGTGTACTACGATGCTACATTTAGCAACATAGCTACGTTAGTAAAAGTGTAATAACAGAATGTTGCATTTCCATATCACACTACTATTGTACGGACATCCTTCTTTTTTTATTCTTGTGAATTATGTATTGCTTATTGTTCTAACAAAGGTTTATTGGTTTACCTATTGTTGAATATTAACTGAGGCATGCAGACGGTTGTCATACTAGTGCATTCCACAGTTGTAATAATACAAACATTCGTGATTAAAGTGGAACGTGTCACCATCAAAAGGAAGTTATGATAATTAATTGGCCGTGTGTTGTTTGTAAGGTGTTATTGTATTTCAACATTTTTAACGTCCGTGTACGTGTATTTGAGTGTTTATTTCACAAATTTCTAATTCGTGTGTGTTTTGCTTCAAATAAAACTTGTTTTGTGTGTTTTAGAGCAAAGCCAAGTTGGACCATTTTTTATGTCTAGCACGGAGAATCAAACTCCGCATTTTAGCGTTGTAAGTTTGTAAACTTACCTCGGTCCTACTGAGGAACATCAGAGAAAGATAATGAAAAATATCTTTGTGTTTACTTATTATTTGCCCCCGTTAGTACAGCGGTATGTCTACGGATTTAAACGCTAAAATCAGGGTTTCGACTCCCCTTGGTGGGCTCAGCAGATAGCCCAATGTGGCTTCGTTATAAAAAAAACACACACACGTACTGTTTTGTCCGTATGCTGGCCTATTTCGTTGTGTGTATAACATAGCCTGAAAATAGTGTCACTGGATTATTGATCAATAAAAATAAATGTCTCCAGAAATTGCAATAATCTGTAGTAAAAGCAGCTCGTGAAACTAGTGAAAATTGTCTTCGCAGTTTATTTTTAGTTGAATTCGTAGAGTAACAAATTAAATTTAAAAAAGAGCAATAAAAACACCTTAGAAAGCTGAACTTATCAACGAAATTATGTGAACACTTGGTATAAAAACATAGGCGGGTATTGCTAACAGCAGCGGAAAATTCAAACGCGCTTGCTCACTATTCAAACTTATAAAACTAAACATCCATTGGTCGAATTCATTGCACATTTCTTCTTTGCGTCCAATTTTTTGTTTCTTATCTCCATCAGTCAGTTTCATGTTATTACATAAATATATATGTCAATAATACTGACAGTAATGATATTACTGTAAATTCATTTTTTGACGAATTATGGCACATGGCCTAATTCTTCCAATGCACCTTAACATATGTATTAACACAATTTTTATTAGTTGCTAATGTGCAGTTATCTATTTCATGTTTCAGCACTTAGTTCATGAAAATATTAAATTTATTGAGGGAAAACCTCCGTATAAAAACATATAAATCATACTCTAATAGAATTTTGATATATATTCCTGTCTTTACTCACAAAAATCTCCGCTTGTGACTCAGCGGATAGGCTTCACGACTTGTAATGCTAAAATTCTGGGTTCGATACCCGCTTCTGGCACAAAAGCGATTATGTATTGGTAATTTGTATTATAATCTGACGATAGAGTTATAACAGTCGAACGTATATAGCAAATTCCTGAAAAGGAACAAAAACTTGTGTTTTATCTTTGATAAATAAAGGTTAATTTTTTTTAATTTATTGGATACAGTCGGCTTTCGTTGTAAAATAAAACGTGGTGCATCTGTTTATGTCTTTTGTCTTGAATGTTCAGGAATATGAACTTTCAACCTCAAAGGTACTTAAACTGTACACACAAACTAAGCAAGCAGCTTATCGGCCGTTAGGCTTTAGGTATAGAGAACACTAATTGGGAATTACTATCAGAAGCACCCGTCGCCACAAAGACTTTGTTCAACATTTTTGAATTTATAAATGGGTTGACCGTTACTTTTATAACATTCCACAACTAAAGTGTGGTATTTTCTTCGATCTCAAACTTCACACACTAACTGTTAGGCCACACCCAGCCCTCCAAATTCAACAACAAGTAATATTCAATTATAAATAGTAATATCATTTCTTGGTGATGAATGTTTTTTCTCTTTTAGTTTGTTAGTTATATAATTGTAAATGTATGTATCTGTACATTTCAGCTGCACAATGGTACAGGCATGTGAATTTAAACCTTATAAAAGTTATTTTGGTTTACATAACGGATTTTCACTAATTCTGTTACAGAGATTTCAAAAATAAGTTATATTTATTTTTATCGCGTAATGATATTTTACGAAGCAGTAGGAAGAAAAAAAATCCTTACTTATCAAATTATTATTTCGTGTACTACAATGAATATTTTGTATTATTATGTTTGCGTTCTGGAACGATCAATATACCTTCATGTCACGATTGGTCTAGAGAATGCTATGTAAAAGTACGTATGCCGTTTTGTGAAAAAAACCTGTACGTGATGGATAAAAATGGATGTCATTTTAGGACTCAGTATACAGGAATTACAATAAAACGCAGTAATTTCAGGACAATAAACCCATCGCAATCCTGTGTAATTTGACTAAAAGCTAATTCTAGAAGTGGAAATTTCTAGAAGTTACAGTTCAAAATTTTAGCAATTTTAGCTTCTGCCATTTGAATCCAGGTTCATTATTGCATCGTATTGATAATTAGTATCAGTTTTCTTTTGTGTTAAATACATTATTTAATTGGTACAAATATACAAGACCAGTGTTTCTACCCACCTTGTACAGTAAGTGATTTTCTGTTAGTGCAATTTACGGTAGACATTAAGTACAAGTTTTTAACTTGGCGTCTTAGAGGTTTCCTACTAGATCGTGAAATGGAGTAATTCGTAACAGACTCTTGATTTCCACGGCTTTAACTACATGCATTCAGCGAAGTGAAAATGGCTATTAGGATCGACTTTTATGCGGGTCATGAAGAAAATGTATAATATAGTCATGAGAAAAACATAATTTTTACTGCTTAAAATATTATGAATAATACCATAAGTTTTTTAGTGTTGTAGTGATATTAAAACTCTAGATTTAATGTGTTTAAAACGAACTATATTTTGGTGTATAAACACTTGTTCACGTGACGTCATTACTGTAAACTTAGTTGGGAACGTGTGTAAGTCTTTGAACTAATGTTTAGCTCACGTTCTCATAATTCACTGTTTTGTTGTAAATTCAAATTCCTAACTTAGGCAGTGGAGTAGGAACAGAGGGGGGGGGGTGGACCCCAGTATTTCAGAAACATTTTATGTTTCAGAGAGAAAGAGGCCGATCGCATAGGACTTCTGGAGCTTAAAATGTACGGAAAAGTATGCTCCTAGACGGCCGTCAGAATGCACGTGTACATCGTGGTAGCAGGTGCGTGAGCTACAGGGCGTGTCACATCAGTACATTGTTGGTTTTTAATGTTAAATTTCCTATTTCACTGTAAACTAATCTTATGATGTTATTTATTGAACACCTCTGTATTACCACCCGTTGTAGGAAGGTTGTGGTTGAAGTAGGAAACATCACAAGTACCAAATTGCATTCAAATATGTTAACTGATAAACAAAACTGTATGTAGTTATGTATATAATATTTTCCAATTTCTGTATCCTGTTGTTTACAGAAGAAGCTCTTTCACTTTACAGAAAGTTTCTCATGCAAATGAAAGTTAGATAAATCTCAAACGTTCAGATTAAAAAAAAAGTTTATTATATAAAAATGATACTTTGTTACGCCAGGTAAAATTTTAATGAGTAGTTATCTCTGCAGAAAACGTTACGCCCCCTATAAATATTATGTTGGAAACGTTTCAACTGATGAGAACTCTGTATTTGATTATTGTTTATTTATGTAAATGTTGCTGTTCGATTCCTTTTTAACAACTGAAATTCAGTTGATCTGCACAACATGCTGTAAATTATAAGTTAGGTATTATTTTTACCCTAATTACTATAGTTTTTTAACCAAGCAAAGCGTTAGTGAATGTATACATGAATATAATCGTGTCTAGGCTGAAAATTGCTTCTTAGAAAAATCACTCATTCAAAAATAAAGTTTAGATCCACTGTTATAGAAAATTACCAAACGTATACGGATATAAGTTTCAACATATTTACGTCTTCTCTTCAATCTGATATTCTTTTTAACTTGTACTGGAAAAAATGTTTTTCTTTTGTCTGTTTTTAATTTTGCACAAAGCTACTCGAGAGCTATCTGTGCTAGCCGTCCCTAATTTAGCAGTGTAAGACTAGAGGGAAGGCAACTAGTCATTACCACCCATCGCCAACTTTTGGGCTAATCTTTTACCAACGAATAGTGGTATTGATCGTAACATTATAACGCCCCCACGGCTGAAAGAGCGAGCATGTTTGGTGCGACCTGGATTCGAAACCACGACCCTCAGATTACGAGTCGAACGCCTTAACCCCCCTGGCCATGCTGGGCCCTGGAAAAATGAATACACGTGAAAGTGTCGAAACTTGTATCCTTACAAATTTGATGTTATAGTGGATTTAAAATTGTTTTATATTATTATACGCGATATTGTGTATTTATCTAATATTAGAATATTATTTAACTTTAGAAGTGATTTTTTAGAAATTCTCTCTCAGTCCCCATCTCTCTCTCTATACTTATATGTACGCATTTGAAAATTTGTGTAACATAAATAACTATTTTTTTTATGGCAGCTGTATAGCGTACAACTTGCTTTCAAGCAACCAGCGAATGAGTTTGTAATTATTACTTCTGACGCGTCTGGAAATTTTTAAGAATAACTTCTTTTACTGAAGAGATAAATAAACTTTTCTTAAGACAGAATCCTCTCAGTAACATAGTGGTAAATCTGAAAGCTTATAACACTAAAAACTGGCTACCAATACTCGTGGTGGGCACAGTACAGTCACCCCACTATGTAGATTTATGCTGAAATACAAACAAACAAATTAAGACAGCAAGATAATGATTGTTATCAAACATAACCGTCTCGTTAATAATTTTATATTTGATAGATATGGCTGTACAAAACTAGTATGTTCTCTGTATATTATATAATCTTCACAGCCTAGTTCATTTTTAAGCAATAAAGGTGTAGGATGAAAAATTTTTGTGTTTCGTAAAACCTTTCGAAAAACGTTTAAAGATAACACGTGTTTCTTAAATATGCTTAATTAATATAGTACTGTTTTTTTTTCTGTTTTAACATGTAGTTCTTACTTTGTACGGTTTAATAAATGTGACATTTTTTTCAAGACTTTCCAATTTCTAAGCTATTTGCTTCCGTGTCATTTCAAATCTGAAAATACATTTTATTCTTCGTTTGAATTTCTGTTTGATCATTTTCATTCTCTAAAGCATTTTTTATGAGAACCAGGATTTTATTGTACATTTTTTACTAAGGAAAGGAAAACTATCAAGCAGAACCTCTAAACTTAATATATAAACATGTTTAGTTGAGATACTTCACATAAAAACACGAAAAACAAAGTTCAGATAAGTTGCATGACTAAAACTTCGTTTTCAAGTGGAACTTTAGAATCGCATACTTGTCGTCTAAAGATGTTAATTATTTTGAGACTGTAACACAAAGAAATTTACGTAAATTAAGAAACCATAAAGATGACGGACCTTCTGGCTCTTTCTTTGTGAAAAATTAGCCGTTTAGTTTAAAATGTTCCCATAAGTATAATAACAGAGGAATTGCTTTATCGTTTTCGCGATTATCGATTAGAGGGAAAGCATACGTCGAAGTCCTTGATGAAAGACTGCGACCTGTTTACGTGGCTGTGATACGATGAAGTCCTTGATGAAATTGTTCACGTGGCTGTGTTACACGTAAAAAAGTGTATTCGATTTTGCTTTTCACCGCCTCTAACAGAAATGGTGATATGTATGTGTAAAAATGGATGCATAAACAGAGATTGATTCTGACGAAGAATGTACGGCGACACAGTGAACACATTTTTCTTTCGGTACTGGTGGACGTTGCCTCGAGAATTGAATCGAGAAAGTGCTGAGGTGATAAGTGAGTACAGCAGATTGGAAGGAGGACTAACAACGAACAGATGAAGCAATTACTATGGCAACAGGAATTCGAGGACCCTATCGACAACTTACCTCTTCATAGGAACTGTTCCGCACATCGCTTCAGTTGCTTTGTTATTCGAGAGTCTTCGCCATCTCTTTTATTTTAACGGGCCTTTGTTTGCCAAAAATACAGCGTTGAAGAGGATTCCAAAGTGGAGCGCTCAAGAGTCGAAGATCTTCAGAATAGATACGTGCCACTTACTCGCTAGATTCAGTAGCGTCGTGAAACAATAAAACCCGAAGGCAAACAAATGCAGTTTCATGGAAATTGTAAAGACGTGCAGTTTCTTATTCTTATGCTTTTCCTGGTTTGATCTTTGTCTAAAGTGGTGAATTTCGATAAATGTACACATTTATCAGTGTTTGGTTGTATGAAGCCCCCGGCTGAACTGTAGCAAGAGCGAAGAAGAGAGAAACAAAACTCATTGTGGACATAAATGTTGAGAGAACAATGAAAGTAAAACTAATATACAAAGTCACACAAATACGAACAAAGAAATTACGAAAAAGACGGTAACTTACCGTGAGAACTCTGAATATGAAACTCAGAACATGTACAGGGGTTTGAAGTGTGCATAGGTTTGTCGTTGTAAATTCTTAATGATTTAAAAGTGCAACAGTTTACAAAACATTACAATAACCAGTTTTCAGAACTGCTAATGAATATCTGATATAAAATAGTTTTGTTTAGATTTACTCTTTTGTTGGCCGTTAAAAAGTTGTTGGAATATAATGTCGTTGTTACTTCTTACGTTGAATAATTAGAATGTCATTTGGATTCTGTTTTTAAATTGTAAAACACTAACTTTATGTGTAGGCCTTTTAACCTTTTAAATCGTCTTAAATGTATATGTTTAATGAAATATGTTTTAAATTATCTATTACGTCTTCAAGAATAAAATTATTTTCAACCTAAATATTTTTAATGATGTAACACTTTGCTAGTTCTTTTATCGAACTGCACGCAAAGAGCTCGATGGGAGATAGACTTGAAGGAAGTTAATTACCCAACACCACTAATCGCTAACCCTTGGGCTCTTTTTACCAACGAATAGTAAAATTGAAATTAACCATCACATTATAATAACCCCACATTTAATGAGCAAACATGTTTTTCCCACCCCCATCCCACTGGCACAGCGACATGTCTATGGACTGCATCGCTAGAAACAGGGTTACGATACTCGTGGTGGGCAAAGCACAGATAGCATTGTGCTTAATTACAAACAAACAAGCAGGTTCCGTGAAGCGGTTAGGTCCTGCGACCCTACCACTAGGCCACGCCAGATGCACTTTATAAGAAATCTTTAATAAAAGTACAGAAATAACCCTATGTATGTTAATATATCATAATAAATCTTCTGCAGCTAATAAAATATTTTATCGTGTTCTTCCTGCAAGAGTGATATTGACTATGGAATGCTGGTAGATATTTATTTTTGTTGTTATATTCCTTTTTTCTTTAACAATTATCAAAAACGTCTTTAAATAATTTCATTTTCAAACTTTGTGCTTAATAGAAATGATAAAATACTTTCACGCTTATTTTTTAGTAAGTATAGTTTAGTTGTCCAAAAATACCAAGAAAGAATACTTTTATACATGAAACGTAAAAAAAAAAAAACTGATGTGAACAATAATCAACAATGGAAACAAGTAGTTTTAATTGTTGACTGTTTGTTTGAATTTCGCGCAAAGCCACACGAGGGATATCTGCGCCAGCCGTCCCTAATTTATCAGTGTAAGACTACAGGGAAAGCAGATACTCATCACCACTCACCGCCAACTCTTGGGCTACTCTTTTACCAACGAATGGTGAGATTGACCGTCACATTATAACGCCCCCCACGGCTGAAAGGGCGAGTATTTTGGTGCGACGAGGATTCGAACCCACAAGTCGAGCGACTTAACGACCTGTCCATGCTGGGCCAATTGTTGACTGAAAAGGTGTTTTGTATATGGAATAGTGTACATTGAATGCACTGATACTTTATTGTTTTAAGCTCAAGATTATTTCGTTTGAAGAAATAGGAGAACCCTGTCAGCTCATATGATTTAAACGCTGTATTTGTTTCAACAACTTTAAACAAATAATACATTTGAAGTATCGCAAAGCCCAGATTTGGTACGAGAAAGGGATTATGCAACTAATGTAGAATGGCATAAAGATAAATTCATTTATTCTCTCCATCCGTGTTACCTACTGATCTCACAGTTAACTTATACGCCATGTACCATCGTTCTATTTCCTGGTCATAAATGGATTTCAGATTTGATTTTTACAAATTCTGATCCAAGATGTGCGTACAAAGCAAGCTAAAGCAGACAACGGGTAATATACCTTCCTTGGTTCAGATTCAAAGCTTATGTAGTTTCAGTGCCTTGTAATCTAACAAAAAAATTCGACAATCCTATTTTGTTAGCCAAGTCCTACCGGCTTTTGTATAAGCTATCAGCCTGTGTCGTCTGACACTGAGAGATCTCTTGAAGTAAAAGATCTAAGCTTGCTGAAAGGTGCTGGGACATGACAAATCCTCCAGGCTTAAAGAGAACATAATCCGATTACTTCAACTCGGTCATTATAATCCTAGGTCCACTTGCACGAAAAGCTCGCATTTATAAACGAGCGACTTCATGAGATTTTGCCCTAGATGAGGATAAAAAGGAAAGAAGAAAAAAAATAATTCATTTTACTTTGATAGATGCTTAGCGAAAGTGTTTCCTTATAAACCCTCCCCTTTTTTTATATACCCAATAAAACTTTTGTGTTTTCAAAATTGATTACGACAGTATTGATTTTCTCCTAAAGTAATTACAGGCAGTTATCCGTTTTGTATTAATAAGGAAAAATAAAAGTCACATATATATATATATATATATATGTGATTGCACATTTCTGTATATAAATATATGCAAACTTGATTAAAATGCATTTTGAAACATGTTTTATATCAGTAATTATATTAACAATAAGCTAAGTCTCGAAATATAGTAATTTTATCTACAGAATAAACAGTTGACGCAACTGTAACTTTGTTTTGACATTTTAATTTTCCATTTCATACCAGAGTAGTACTACATGATGACTAAAATTTTTCATTAAATGAGTGATTTTATAGCATTGATTTTGTTTACTCTAGGGCGCGTTTCACACAGATCCTCTAGTGAGACAAGTTTACACATTTCTGACATTGAAATAACCCCTGCTTAGTTAATCACCTTCTTGTATGCCTTTACGTAAACATCAAGATAATTTTGTTAGCAGAATGATTCAGTGGCGTGTTTATTAAGCAAACAACTTTGTCGATCTACTTCAACCTCGTCAGTATTGTGTGATAACGTCACGACCCTCCAAGCAAACAGTTTTTACACCACCATAAAGTACACATTAAATTCACTGGAAAATAACCCAGTGGAAAAGGAGTGCAATTCACGTTAGAAACAAACACATAGGCTTCACTTCCATGGGATTGAGTATCGTCACAGCTTTGTCGAAATACCCGACTGTGTTTACAAAGTTCATATTAAAGTGCTACTTTTTTACCACCAGGTATGATTGTGACGTAGCAACAGCTCTGCCAGTCAAACTTAAACGTTACCTGATTCATATCTGTGTGCATTTTATTTTACTTTGATTTTGTTATTATATTTTAGATTCATGTTTTAATAGAATATACGAATCTAAATAACGGATGTGGGTGGTAGTTACGTCATCAAATGCCTTGATTATAACCTGATACATATTCAGTATACTAGAACATTTAGCTGTAGCTCAGTAATTATTTTATTTGATTCGTCACGTATTTTCAATTATGCATAATTTTGTCTTCTCATTTTTTTATATATCTTATGAAATTGTATCAAAATATGGAATGTATAATGATTCAATAAGTTTACATTTATTTTTTCCTTTTTTTATTGGCGGGATTAGCTTTTTTTCTCAAAGTATATATGGAATATGTGTAACAAATTTAACAGTTTTTTTTTTAAAGCTATTCCGTTAATGTAATAATTCCCATTTGGATTTTCTGTGGATATTACAGTAATGTAAAAAAAAGAAAGAAGACATTTATCGGGGAATTGTTTGCTTTCCAAATAGATCATCATATATTAACCATATATAATACATATATGTATTACATATAATACAACCAACTTACAACCTACTTACAACCAACTGAATCTATCTTTAGATAGAATCAGATGTTGATAATTCAGTGGAAGCATAGATACTTCTGAGTGTTATTCCAGTGTAAAAAATATCAGTTAGGAGGCATATACATGTAAATGAATGATTAGACTTAATGGAGTTTGTGTATATTTTCTCTGAGTAAAAATTCAGCTGTTCTTGTGAATTTTGAAAACAACTAGGGATCTGTCATCGCAGCTCACTGCTAGGTCATAATTAACTGTCTTCGTTTTGACACTCATCGCGTACTTTCGTCACGCAGTGTTGATATCATGGTATATTATAGTCATCAGACTTGCCTCTTTTCTATGATTATTTCCTGGTTATTCAAAGTCACGCGATTGAGCTGACAAATGTTTCATACTTACGTAGGTGTTTGTTCATTCATTTTCTGCTACAAGGACATCGTTTTTGGTACTTCTCACTTATGTGATATAATTTTCCAGACAGAGAAAGCTCAAGAGTTTTATAACTTTCGACATCGTATTTATATTTGATTTCATTGTGATTAAATTTACTCTTCTGATAGCAATAATTTAATTCTACGCTTCTATGGAACCGAAAACCTATTACAGTGTCTAACAACACATCTGTTTGTAGAGTACTGTACTTGTTTACGTAATATAAACTGATCGTGTAATGTGTCAGGTGATTGATTGCTTGAGTCGTGTAAATGTAGAGATGTAGTCATATTATAGTTAGTCTTCCAGACTGTGGATGCGAGCATCGTTCAGTCTGACTGTCGTAATAAATGTCCATTTCGTGGGAGCGTTATTATCAAAATCAGTTTATTTTACCATTTATTCAAAGAATGTATCAACAGAGAAATCGAAACATAACACATCGGAAATGACCATGGAAGCAAATTATTGGTGACTGACTAAAGTAACTGACGGTCATACCATCTTGTGTGTGTCTGTTGATCGGTTCTTTAAAACCGTACTCTAAAGAAACTATTTTATAGCAACCGACGAACCATTCCGTATACAAACAGAAAAATATGATTTCGTTGATGCGTATCTAAAGTACACGTTGTTGACAATGAATAGACGTTTTAGTTGATTCGCACCTTTCTGTAACAGTAACAGTCATTAGAAATACAACGTGAACCACGTGAACATGTTATTGCTAATCTGGTAGTATAAAATGCTGGAGGTAGTGTAATGGTGTCAGGAATGTTTTCCTGGTAAGCGTTAGATACTTGAATTCCTTAAGACGGGCAAAAACATTCAGTCTCTTCACCAATCAGTACTGCGTTTCCATCCTGATGAACAAAGGCTTTTTTTGTTATATGTTGATATGAAACAGCCTCTGGACATTTATACACCCACCCCTCAAAAAAAGATTCGATGTTGATTTCACTCTTTAGGTGACTGAACACAATAACCGGAACACACTCGTAGGACAAATATGAAATCGTCATGGTAATCCAAGATGCTGACTTCGGTGGACCCACTGCCAGAGCTATCTCTCGTTGATGAATTGACTGTGATTGTACAAGTCACTTTTCGTATCATGTAGAGAAGATGTCACGCTTATAGCGGTCAGTTATTGCAAGGAAAGCTAATATTAAGTGTGAGTCCCAATAAAGTGTAAAATAATGAAGAAACCTAAGTCTCATCCGCTTTGAATGCTTATTTTAAATTAGAAAATACTTTCAACTCACTGCAATAGAATTGGGTCATACACGGCTCAGTGGTTATTGTGCTGAACTGTTGATCCGTGGATATTTTATAAGAGTGACTGCCATATCCCACTATAAGATTAGAGTATCCCACCAGTTGACGGCAGATGGCGTTAAATAACTACCTTTCCTTTTGTATATTATTTTAAAATTGGGAACGGGTAACGGAAGTGCGAAGCACAATTTTTTTTTTTTTTTTTTAGGTTAAGGAATCTAAAATCAATAGTATGACAAACTGTCACTCGGCTGCACTCGGTCTGTTTTCAAATAAAAATCCTTCTTGATTAAGCTGTATACTATTGCCTGGAGCAAAACGCGACACTTCATTTATCGCGTCTTGATAGGACTTTTTGCAGTTCGCTTTCTGGATGTCATGTAGTCCCAAACTAATTCACATTCCTTTATTTTTCAACGCAGCTAAGAACAAGATGCTGTTGCCACTGGAAATTCTAAATCCTGATCTGAACACGTCATTGTGGTCTGAATGTATTTTGTGTCGGAAAAAGCTGTTACATATTCTTACCAATAGTGATCAAAACACAAAAGAATGTCAAAATGTAGCTTTTACCTTTGCTTTTCGACAGCGATATTACATCGACTGTGGTTGTCACGTGAGTTGCTGGTGTGCACATTCAAAATCTTTTAACATAAAGTATTCAGCTCTGAATTTTAGCTGATTGGGTAATTTCATATTTCAATAAGATAATGATTTTAAACTCATATCTATGAAATTTTGAGTTTATTGGCAAAGAAAGCCAACTCAGGGGATCTCTGGCGAATGAAATGGTCGCCACAAAGTCAAGATGTTATCCACATAAGAAAAATCTGAAGTTTTCTGTATTCATATTTAACAAAAGTGCTAGCTGTACGAAATAAAACCTATGGGCACGACTTTACGTTAAATTACACCAAAGGCTTTGAGAAAACACAAAGACATAATTCTAAGCTGTTACCAATATCGAAGGCAGTCATCAAATATTAATATCAAAGAAACTTATCTATGTAGTAATTTTGTGATAGTGTCCTACATGATTAATTTACAATAATTAAATTAGTTTTTTTTGCGTGTGTTTCATTTCTGTGACGTTTAAACATTTATTTAGATCACCTGACATATATATGAGTACAACCTTTTTCATGTGTTTGGCTCCCATGACTGTGAAGATTTAGTTAAATCACCAAATGCTTTTTGGTTGCAGTCAGTTCCCTGGCGGTCCGGCATGGCTAGGTGGTTAAGGCACTCGACTCGTAATCCGTGGGTCGTGGGTTCGAATCCAAGTCACACCAAACATGCTCGCCCTTTCAGCCGTGGGAGCGTTATAATGTTACGGTCATTCCACTATTCGTCAGTAAAAAAATAGCCCAACAGTTGGCGGTAGGTGATGATGACTAGTCTTCATCCTTCCCCCTAGTCTTACACTGTTAAATTAGGGACGGCTAGCGCAGATAGCCCTCGTGTCGCTTTGCGCGAAATTCAAAAACCAAACCAGTCCCCTGATAATCCTGAGTATATAAAATAAAATATATATGGAAAAAGTGAAAAAAGTTGAAATAAAAGAAAAAAATTCAATGAAGGAGGGAAAAAAAAAGAAGAGACAAATCAGGCCAATATATGGACGTTGCCCTGAAAAGGGCCGGAGTACTGTGTGATACTCTGGCCCAAAAGCACTACACCAACAACAATACATTCTTAATAGTAGCCGACATCAAAGTTAGGGATGGAGGAAGAGGTCATGTGCACCTGACCCTCCTGGGTATTTCAAAAATAAACATACTCAAATACCCACAAAGAAGAAGCGAATACTGGGTACTAAGTTACGTTCTTATTCAATTCACGGGGAAGACAGATAGGCCTCGGCGTGACATGGGGGGTGGGTAAAAACGTTGTCATCGTATACCACTCCTCGGGTACATGCTAGTTTTGAAGACAATTGGCTGAGCGGTTCGACAGTTAAAAGCGAACACACTTGAACGTAAACTCGAATAATAGGTTACATAACACTGAGGTATACATCTTGATATTAGATAACATCAAATACACATATCGTTGCATGGCCTTTGATCTGAGGAGTAATTGCCAATCTGTTTCTGTAATTCTGCATAATTCCCTGCATGTGATTTCTTTTTATTAACTTAGTTTTTACCTCGTCTCCGATGGCTTCTCCACGAGAGTTCGAACATTATTATTTTTATTAATTTCTCTTTGCTCAGAAAGAAGATATGAGTCGTAGTCACCGGGAGCTCTAAGAACATGCATCGTATGTACTACCACCTTCACTTTGTACGACTACCGATAGAGTGAGCTTACTTACCTTTCTTTTGATTGTGCCATGGAGAAATGAAAGCTTTTCCAACATTCATTCCATCGAGACTTAACTGCTTTAACTTAATGGAATGACGTTGTTTGGATAAGAAGGAAGATGCTTTGCCCACTCCATCTAAAGCTTCTTTAGTACATTATATAATACAAAAAAAATCTCGTCGTTTTCCCATTAGAGAAGAAAACGACGATTGCGCGGCAGTGTTTCGAAGGGCGCGTACAGGAAGAAATACTAAGCTTTAAAGAAAAATCTTTCATAGAGACATTTAACGTCTTTGCGATTTTTCCTCTCTTATTTCATCACTCTAATGACTTTTTTTTTTTTGTCTATAATCTGCAAAGCACATTAAACATAAAACAGGGTTACTTAAGTATGAAATTAAGGATTCATTATTGATCCATTATGATTCACCCACATGGCTAGTATTATGTGTAGAGTCGTTAAATATTCAAAATAGCAATATTTAGGCGTGATTCGACCATTTGCTGTACTTCCTTTGCCTTTCACTGGTTTCTGGAAATTGTGTGATAGTTTGTTTGTTTGTTTGTTTTGTTTTTGTTTTGAATTTCGCACAAAGCTACTCGAGGGCTATCTGTGCTAGCCGTCCCTAATTTAGCAGTGTAAGACTAGAGGGAAGGCAGCTAGTCATCACCACCCACCGCCAACTCTTGGACTACTCTTTTACCAACGAATAATGGGAGTGACCGTAACATTATAACGCCCCCACGGCTGAAAGGGCGAGCATGTTTGGGCGACCTGGATTCGAACCCGCGACCCTCGGATTACGCCTTAACCCACCTGGCCATGCCGGGCATATTGTGTGAGAGTATATGTATTATCTGTAATACATTTATATCCATGAATATTCCAAACACCAAATACGATTCTGTTCATTTTTCTTCGCTCTTTTTTTTTTTTTTTTTACACAGATGGAACAGTGATACTTGTGTATTTTTTGTTACCTTTAGAATGTGTTAAACAATGCAATACCTACTTACTTGCGTATATGTTCTGTAATAAAATATTCAGTAAATACTGTTATCCTAACTTCAAACTATTCTCATGCAAGAATTAATAACCTTTAAAACTTGTATAACTTCGCAAATATTCCAACTGCGACGGTACTTGTACTTACAATAATATATGTATAACTAACTTGTTACGGATTAAATTAATAGCGTATTCTTCGGATATGTAAGATAAAGGCGTTAATTTTTATTACTGTGAGTTGTTACTACTATATGTTTATCCATGTCTTGAGTTTTGTCTACACTTCTGCGTATCCATAACGGTAACTTGGCAATACCCACATTGAGGGTACGACGTGTATTTTTATCTGTAGTAAGAAGCTATTTACTGTGTTCATGAAAGTTTTTAATGAAGAATGCGTCTTGAAGAATAAAGTGTGTCAAAAATATAAATTGTTCGCTTGCAATATACTAGAGGTTGGCGGGAGAAGTCACGCACCAATGAAGCTTCTATAGTAAAGCTCGGCTAATTCGACACGTACATCTTTGTAATTGCTGTATGGCGTAAAGAGGATTATTTTTGATGAACTGTCCACCCTCTTGTGCGGGAAATTCGATTTAGTGGGCAAGCTGGCTACCCCGTGATCTAGTTAGATTCGGTAATAAGTCAGCCTTCACATACTTCCTAAATAGTAATCTAACGTCTAACTGGATTGAAATCGATGTAGGTTTCTAGTTACTCACGCTGTTCTTGTTCTTTCATGTGTAAAAAGAAAGTCCATGTAATGAATGATCACCAATCGATTGATCTTAAAATTAACCTTCCCCTTGAGACTCCAGTAACTTATTACTTTTAAAACCCCTTCACTAATCAAAATAAATAATTTTAATACTGTGTATAAATGCTAAGTTTTATATGCCCCGGCATGTCAAGGTGGTTAAGGCACTCGACTCGTAATCTGAGAGTCACAGGTTCGAGTCCCTGTCGCACCAAATACTCTAGCCCTTTCAGCCGTGGTGGCGTTATGATTCGACTGTCAATCCCACTATTCATCGGTAAAAGAGTAGCCTAAGAGTTGGCGGTGGTTGGTAATGACTAGCTAGTTTCCCTCTAGCCTCACACTGCTATATTAGGGACGGTTAGCGCAGATAACTTTCGTGTAGTTTTGCGTGAAATTCAAAAACAAACAAACAAGTTTTATAAATATGCTGTCAGGTAGTTCACCGAGACTCCTGTTGGAAGATAATTAAAACCATGGAGTGATAATCATGCGTCTGTAATAAGGGGGTCCATACTGATCACAGTATCTAACTGTTAAACTGAAACAAAAAGAAGAAAAAAAGAAGTACTTGTGGCCTCACACATAATACATATTTGTTATATGATATATCTTATGATTAAATCCGTTTATTGCTTTAGCGTTGTGTTGTAATAATAATTTCACAGCAAACAGAACCACTAAAATAGTTGGAATAAAACGAGTGAACACAATGGAACATGGAAACATGTTTAATTGTTATTTTTTATTTAATTGTTACTAAGCTTTATTTATTTACTGTTGCCACAGATATCTCTACAGAATTTTATTTATTTGTTGTTAAACACGCAGCTACACAATGGCTCTCTATGCCCACGGGTATCGAAACCGAATTTTTAGCATTATAAGTTCACTGACTTATTGCTGAACCACTAGAGATGAACACCTGTACGGATGATGAGGAATGCAACTCTGACATAGAATACGAATTAGTTCTTCCTACAGTGTCCCATAATTTCTGACATAAGTTTTACGAGTTATGGCAGTAAACGAAAGGTCTCGTCGACAGGATCGAATAAGAAAATGGAATAGTTGAAATGTTATTATATCATACATTTATTTTTACTGGAAACCGTACTGGGCCAATCGCGAATAAGTGTGGTATGATGTTATACGTTTGTTTGTTTTTACGTTCTTTATGATGTTACGTTGTTGATTGGTTGATTGATTGTTTGGAATTAAGCACAAAACTACAAAGTTGGCTATGAGTACTCTGCTGTGCTCACCACGAGTATCGAAACCCGGTTTCTAGCAGTGTGAGTTTGCAGACATACCGCTATGCTACCATGGGACAACGTGGTTCAACATCATTATATGATATTGTGTTCAAAAGATGAATATATAAAACTTTAAATTAAGACAAAACATTTCATGTCGTCAAATATTTCTTTCTTTTTTTCAACTATGTCTATAAAGCTTTTAATTATGTGTGAAATTACTTTAATAAAATACGCCACCTAGCTTTGGCATAATCATTTATGGATTCTTATCGAGAATTTTAAGTATGAACGGAAATTTCGCTTTATTAACTGGGAAACAATTTAAAGCTAAATGTTTGTCAGAGTGTGACCTAAGTTTTATATTTACAAAATTACTGGTTAATTATTTGATTCTGTGGTTTCCATCTTGATATTATAGACTGAAATCGCCAAGAGACTAAACGCCATCATTGCCCAGATTCTGCCGTTTCTGTCTCAAGAGGTTAGTACATTTGTTTTAAGTTAATAATGTGTAAAATGATTTTAATTAAAATTAATCAAGCAAATTAGACTGTCTCCAAACACTGATTTCTTATTGTTTCAACTTTATTTGAAAAAAAAAATAAGTTAATTGTTTTGGATACTATTATTAAAACACCTTTGTTTCCATTTTATTTCACATAACAACCATAGTTGTATCGTATTGTGTAACGAGAACTTAGTCACTGTATGTATTCAACTTAATTACTAGGTTTTATAGTATTTAGTAATCGTTTTTTTTTCGTCCAGCCTTTATTTTGGATTAATTTTATCAACTTATTCGTTATAAAAAGTATCCTTCCCTGGAATTTGACTGTTATTTTTATAACACACCTGCATCCCTAAAGTGCGGGGCGCGTTTTTTTTTTGGTTTTTTTCGGCAACAGGACGCCTCAACAAACCATCGGATCCACAGTTCGGATCTAAAGAACAAGAAAAACTTACTTCTTTTGTAAAATAAAACATTTCTGTTTGATGTAGCTTAAAGAAGAACTCTAAAATGTTTTACCTGTTTCATTTCAAATGGAATGAGTGTTTAAATATCCAAAACATCATTTCTGTTGGTTTGGTTTGTTTTGAATTTTTGTAGCGCAAAGCTACACGAGGGCTATCTGCGCTAGCCGTCCTTAATTTAGCAGCGTAAGACTAGACGGAAAGCAGCTAGTCGTCACCACCCACCGCCAACTCTCGGGCTACTATTTTACTAACGAATAGTGGGACTGACCGTTAAATTATAATGCCCTCACGGCTGAAAGGGCGAGCATGTTTGATGTGACGGAGATTTGAACCCGCGACCCTCGGATTGTTTCTGTTGGTAGTAATAAGTTAAATTCACTCACGAAGATTGTTAAGCCTTTATCTAGACCACATTTCTCATTCCCTTACAGTGACCGTAACCTTGTGAGCAGTTCTTTATATCTTAATATTTTATTACGCTGTAACTGTGTTTGTTCATTATTTGTTCTTTACTCTTAATTTGCTTTAAATGTAGTTAGGAAGTTCTAATGTATTACTATAGTATTGCAGTTATAACATTTAACATCAGTTTCTTTGTTTCGTATTTTATTTTTTATCCAACAGCTTTAAAGCCTTCTAAAACATTCACTGCCACGTTCAGTTTTCTTTACTTATGCGATTTTCATGGCTGTAAGCTTGTACTGTTGGTTCCGCTTTCATACCCTGTTTCAGGTGTTCTTTTTCTTTCTAAAAGATACAGCGACATTCTAAGCTGTCTCTTTGACCAACGAATTTGCTTCTTGATCAATATTGACCAAAAACGCAACCAACAGTCAATACAAAAAGAGTGGTTCGAATGTTTGAATCGACAGAGGTAGCGTTTTCTTGTAGGTTTGTTCCGGTGCGTATAGCGTGCTTACTCATCTTTGTATGTGTGGAACCCTTCTGACTCTTAACCTTGTTCTCAGGCCAAACATTAGAGTTATGTTTACTCTGAAGAAGACGAATGGCTTTTTCTGCTTGGTTTAAGGCTGAATTGTTTACTGTGTAAAAATACGAAATAAAATAAAAGTTACGCCGAGATGGCGCTTCGAATGATTTCGTAATTCAGTAGTGAAAAGGACTTCTTCGTACTTGTATCTGGTTTCAAAGTTATACTTTGTTACATTTGTAAGCTTGTTATTTGTAATACATCTATATAAACAACCATCACTAGCGCAACGAAGAGGAAATGAAGTTCAACCTTTTTTTGCTTTTATTTCTAATAATGATTTTCACGATATTCAAACAGGCGTATACAGCACTGCATTAGTTATCTAAGCCATTCTAAGTAGTCAAAAAGTTATAACTGTAACTGTAATCTATATATTCTGGTGCTTTCAGTATATAGTAGTAAGATAAGCTCAGTTTCTTGTTTAATGGTGAAGTTGTGTATATTATGACAAAACAAAAATATCAAAACATCCATGGTTTTGTAGAATGTTCAATATTATATTAAATAGAACATTTAAGATCTGTGTGTTAAGACGTTCCGGGTGTATCGTTGAGCTTTGAAAAATATTATTCTGGTTTTTGTTTGAAAACTAGAACATGGCAAAAAAGATTGAACGAACAATAAAAAGAAACAGAAATATTGAGAGAAAAAAATAATACACGTGTAAGAAACTATTTGAAATAATTCGAAGTTATTTGTTATATACATTAGAAATAAAAACTGATAACACTTTGTTTGTAAAGAGTACACCGCATACTAAGTTGCTCTTTAGTTTAAAGTTGTGTAATTAATTGGTTTAGATTCGAAATTTTTTTATAAAAGCTAACATGTGTGTACGTTATTATGCATCATAATACATAAGAAAATGGAATATATTATGATTGTTACCACATGGGCTCAATTTGTTCCATTAACAGTTATTGAAATTTTATATCGAAACAGAAGGAAGGAGATCCATGGATCTGTCATTTTAATTCTTTGTCTGATACTTCTAACATTACATTAACGAAAGTAACAATTATTTTATGTTTTGTACTTACTTATTGTATAATAAAGTAGAATATTTCAATGAATTGCTAAATTATAATAAATAACCCTATTTTACGGAATATTCTTTTTATACAAGAACATAAGTAATACTGGTGCCGATAAAAATTGCAATGGATGATCTACAAACAAGTTTTAATGAAACAATTGAAAATTTAACTTTGCTTGCTTGTGTTTCATAAATTTGTGCGTATATCCTTTTTCTGATCTAATTCAGAGAAAAAAACAATAACAAACTTTTCCTCGGAAAAAATATTAAATCATTTTAAATATGTTTGTTTTTACTGTTGCTAGTGATGTGTTATGAAATGTTTGGTATTTGGTACACATAATTTTTAATGAAGTTACCTTGGTGTGCACAGTACAATAAACAATAACAAACTTTTCCTCGGAAAAAATATTAAATCATTTTAAATATGTTTGTTTTTACTGTTGCTAGTGATGTGTTATGAAATGTTTGGTATTTGGTACACATAATTTTTAATGAAGTTACCTTGGTGTGCACAGTTTGATTATGTTTTTGTATACCTTTTTTTCTGAAACTGTAGATACGCGCTAAGGAATTTAAAATTATACGATTATACGAAACTCTAATGTTGTCTCAGTACAGGCCTTTTAATTTTGGAAATTTGCAGTCGTGAAATTTAACAAAGAGAGGACTGAACTATATATATCTATATAACATGCATATCTCAGTTTTTTAGAGCGTACGAGATGGGCTGAGTTCAAAAACTTTTAAAGCCATGTAACGAAATAACATAAATAAACTGTAACTCCACGCATTTTAGATCATTTCATCTAATTTTGTAAGCTTAAGTTTATTTTTCGCAATTTCTATAATTTCATCAATTGGACTTAAATTTAGAATCAGCACTTGTTCCCTAGCGGCACAGTGGTACATTTGCAGACTTACAACGCCAGAAACCGTTTAATTAAAAATTAAACGAGTTATACTTGAGAGAGAATATTCGGGTATGCGTTTTATACATATTAAGAATATATAATACATTTAAACAAAAATCAACGTTAATGCTAAATTAGAACCATGTTTTTCATAGCAAAATGTTTTCCCAAGTTGATGTATTAACTTTGTATTACAGCACAAAATTGTGCTGTATGATGTAGTTCTTTAGGAGATAGCTGATGCGTTCGTAACTTTTTTTAGCATACAATCCTATCGTCTAGGACATCAATGTTTATTTTTTTTAAATTAAAAGATGTACACAACATCTTTGAAAAGTTACTTACTTTTAGGTCCGGCCAGACCAGGTGATTAAGGCATTCGCTTCGTAATATGAGGGTCGCGAGTTTGAATCCCCGTCACACCAAATATGTTTGCCCTTTCCGTCTGGGGGCGTTATAATGTGACGGTCAGTCCCACTAATCGTTGCTATGGATGGTGATGACTAGCTGCCTTTCTTCTAGTCTGCTAAATTATGGACGGCTAGCGCAGATAGCCCACATGTATTTTTACGCGAAATTCAAAACAAACAAACAAACACTTGCTTTTAACAATTTCATAACGTTATGTGGGTGAAAAACAGATACAACTATTATTTGAATGCCTGAAGAGCAAACTGTGTAATGTTTGTAAACAAAGAATAAAGGTTATTTAAAAAAAAGAGAAGCAAACCTATAATTAAATGAATTTAACTTATGGGAGAATAATATTTCTTGGAAAATACGCTCGAGTCTTTCCAAAGTTATTCTTGTTGTGATACTCATAACAGTAACACAAGCTTTCAGTTAATTTTGACACTTTAATGTCGTAAAGTTGAAGCATGATTTCCTGTATTTTAAGTTTTTATATATTCTTATTGTCCGAGTGCACATATCAAGAAACAGTTAAAACAAAATGTGTTATGGATTTCCATATGACTGACATAAAAAGTTATGTTCTGCTTTGTGAGCGACACTTAAATACTAGTTGTGTTTAGTTTTTGTGTGTGTATTTTCAGCATCAACAGCAAGTTGCCGCTGCAGTTGAGCGAGCCAAGCAAGTCACCATGACTGAACTGAATGCGATAATTGGGGTAAGTTTTAACTGAAGTATCGATTTTTTTTCTCTTTTGTTTCTTACTGACCTTCACAAACCTTCAAGAAAACTGAAAACTATACAACTAGTGTTCAGTCGTTTTACACTGGTAACTAGAGTATCATTGGTGACGCTACCAAATGAAGCTCCCAGCTTTTTCAGCGGCTCATTAATTCTTTGATGAGCTGGTTCGTGGACTTGAAGTGTGACGCTTTTCTCTGGATATCAGGTTCTTCTTTCCATGTTTTTTTTTGTCCCCCTTGTTAACAGCTTCAGGAAGTGTCAACAGTATCACATGAGATGGTGAGAACGTTTCAGTTTATACCTCGCCTTGAAGCTTTACAGACGAACTGTTAACGAGTACTTCCGAATGTAAAAGCAGCAGCTTGATATTGGTTTGTGGGATGACTTTACTACATCGTTATAAATACACAAATTTTCTACGACAAGGTTTATACCATTTAATGGATTGATTTTTGTAATGTGTAAAAATAAAGAAGCTAGCTGTCATGATATTTTTTTATGGTTTCTTTCTTGGCTGTATGGATATATAGACATTTTGTTTCATAACGTTTCCGCAAATAATTTTCTATTACCATGAAAGTAACCTTCAATCAGGAAAAAATTGGGCTAGGTTTCAAAACTGCATATGGCTGCAGATAAAGTGCAGATAAAAAGATGCTATTTTTCAGGTTCGCGGGACTGAAATTAACAACATCTCTTAACTCGACTGTAGCCTGAAGTGAAAACAACAACAACAACAACCCTAAAACAGTTGAAAGTTCAAATGCAAAACCACAATACATTATTACACAGGAATAACGGACTTGATTGAGTCAAATAAAATATAGGAAAACATATTTAAGGAAATGTTTCAATAACGTCAAATTACTCTTCTCTTTGTATATTAATTTATTAATAATCCTGTGTAGCGAAATGACGAAAAAAACACAAAAATTGATGTTAAAATATACTTGAACATGGCTCACTGAATAAATGAGTAGATTGTGCTGATGTTCATATTTAATTGGATTTGTTGAACGAATATTCCAGTACAAGCTGTTTCGTTTTGTAACTTGTCACTGGCTGGTCTTATTTAAATCTAGAACACTACTGTTAAGAATATTAATAAAAAATTTTGCTAAGTCAGAATTTTATTTCAAACTAAGTACTTAGACATTGGTGGACAGAATACTGCATTGATTTTTTTTTGTTTGTTTTTTGCTGGCAAAGGGTCATCTGGTTTGGAAAATTAGTTCCTGGATACGCAGTACCTCGGGTATCGTTAAGTTGCATGAATGGGTACTTGAATGGTGACGTGGCATCAGTGAAGCGTTACCTACAGAAGTACGTACATACACACATGTGATCTATATTACGAACAAAATACAGAAAGACGTATTTGCACCGCTGTTCAGTCGCCCGTATGACTCTTTTGGTTGATAATCCCATTAGTTTTAACTTCGGTTGACTAGGCTTACAGACGGCGAGTTTTCCACCGTTTATCTTTCTTGAAACTTATACAAACTGACTAGTTCATGAACTGAAACAATCTGTAGAGCTCGTAAAAATGTCGAGAGAATAGATATTTATTAATGAGAGTGTGGTTTTTAAATCTAACTTGTGTTTACTGAAAACCACACTACGTATTTTATTACTTTTTCATTATTCATAATGAAGAACACATATTATTTAAGGCATGAGATTATTTTTATTATTTCCTGAGTGTACTAAAACATCTTATGTATAAAACCTCCAATCTAATGTATTAAAATTTAATAAATCCTCCAGAACAGATGTTTGTCATCGGTTTGTCTACAGAAAAAAGGGGGGAAAAATAAATAAGGGGTAGGGGATGTTTGCTTAGCGCATGTGACCATGATTCACGTTGACGTCACAGAACTTGATATGTTAAGTATGTGACCGTTTGTTTATGTGTCTCATCTGTAGGAACTTGGGGAGCGAGATTGTGTAGGGAAAAAAAAACAACAGTAAGTGCTTACTATTATACCCTTAGCTTTAATATTAACTTGATTACAAAAAAAAATAAAAATTAAAACGGTTGATGTAAGGAAATTCTAGTTCACAGTATAATTGTTGATTTTTACAATAATTTCAGGAAACAAAGAAGTTTAAGGTTTGTGTGTTGTGGAAAGACTAGTGATGTACTAGTACTTCTAGGTTATTTGTTTTAAATACTTTATATATTGATCGACATTGCCCTTTACCGGCTAAGCGGTAAGAGTGAAGGCTAATAATTCTAAAAGTCTGGTTTCAATATTCATTGTATAGGTTTTTATTTAACAACGAACAAAACCAACATACCAACCTACAACAGACTATTTTCTGTGCTTTATAATTATTTAAGCAGAGCACAGATAGGCCATTGTGTAGCTTTGTGCTTAATTCAAAACAACAACAAAATAATTTAGTTGCACTGCAGTGAAAAGCAGTTGCATAATTGATTGTGTGGGTGTGTGTGTGATTTTATTGCAGCAAAGCCACATCGGGCTATCTGCCGAGTCCTCCGAGGGAAATCAAGCCTCTGATTTTAGCGTTGTAAATCCGTAGACTTATTGCTGTACTAGCGGGGGACTGCATAATTGAAATTTTCAAATCCCATAATTCACTTTTATGGTAGGAATTGGAAAATGTTTTTGTTGTTGTTGTTGTACCTCAAGCTTTTATATGGTTTTATAAATATCCTGTAACCAGAATCCTAAATAAATACAATTTAGAATTCTTGAACTAATAAACACAAGAACGTTATACTAAAATCAAAGATGTAACTTGTGAATACAGTAGTGATTAGTGTTTCTCTTGGGAAGATCTTGATCAAATCTTGAGTACGTCTTGATAATCGATGGGTTATATTCTTGGGAATACCTTCTTATGCAGTGTTCTCATATCATTTATGTAAGTGGCCAAGTTATCATATGGCTTACCCCTGTAATTCATCACACTGTTTTCAACAGGTTCAAATTGGCAGGACAACTTAGTAATGACTGTATTCCACTAAAAATATTGCTCCTCACTTAAGTGTTCTAGGTTGGTCTTGTGACTTTTTGAGACCAGCTCTGTTTTTTTGTGTCCAACTGTATGCTTCTGGACATAAGAGGCACTTAGGAGATATGGATTTGATGTAGCAACCATAATTTACTCTGTTTGTCTTCTTATCTCTTTAATAAAACAAGAAGTTAGACGTGGCTGGCCTCTTTATAAGTGCATTATCCAGGATAATGCTTTTCTTTGCTTTTAATCTGATCTCAACTTCTTGTACGTCTTGTGTAGTCTTCGGAAATAATTATTTGTAACATGGCTTGCAAGATAAAAATGAAACAAATAACACATTAAAAGTAAACTCTGCAGTATAAGATCCTTAATCATGACACCAGGATTCTCTGGCATTTTCAGATAAAACTGAGCCCAAAAAATAAGTATTTAGTTTGTAGTATGGAGGGTTTAAAAAGATGAACATAGTCAACAAAGAAAAGACCCAAACAAAAATGTAAAACAATGAACAAAAGTATTTTTTCTTCACATACACACACATAAGTATTCTGGAATTTTACCATATTTCTTTAAATTTGAATTAATTTCTATTGATGCTAAATTGGGGAGAAAACCTTCATTCATTCATTAAAGATAGGAAGGATTGGAGATGCATCACATTTCCAGATTCAATATAAGATCCCAGTGTGTTATTCCACAATCCTGTAGTACTTATGTCAATGAACCTTCTCATTAAATATATTCAGAATGGTACTAACTTTTATCTTATACGAGCCTATACAAACTTTGTATGGTTCACTTTTGTATGCAGATGTGCTACGTGTTTACTAATTTTAACATTTATTTAAAACTTCATGAATGCTTAATATATAGAGTTGACATAGAATGTAAGTCAAGGAGTTAGCTAAGTTGTTTTTTTTTTATTCTAGAGTGTCGTATGTACTTTCTCGTGGGAAAACCTCTAATGATCTTTTCCAGTAGAAGGCTCATAGAGGTAGATTCCAGTATGTGGTGATGGGACCTCCCAGAGAAGGTTGCACACTTTCAGCTTACCTTCTTTGGAATCTGAATATCCACCCATGTGTTTGACCTGCGTGGTAATCCATGAAGGGGTGGAGATGATTCTGGTGATTGAGTGGCCCAACCCCAACACGCTACTTTGGCCTTTATTTCTTGAAAACGGGCAGCCTTGGGATAGCCCCTCAAGGTCAATCGGTTGGTCTTGTTGTGCTGAGGTAAACTGAGTACCAATGTTGGACGTTCACAATGGGCATTGTGCCTGATGATGGTGTTTGTATATAGTGCTCATGGGATCCTGATGTTGTTGCAGTGTCCTTGTAGTGCATCCCTTCGAAGGGATCCGTAATGGGTGAGATCAGTTGGCACTGAAATTTTCTCAATTCATTATGGGTATTCCAGGCCATGAAAAAAATAAATAAAACTGAACAACAACAACAACAAAGAGTTAATTAGAAAACGACCATGCATGGACGATTTTGTTGCACAATTGCCACCACAGTCTGATTCTACACCTTGATTTTTCATCCTTTCCTCATTACTTGAGAAATTCTTAGGGCAAATGTATCCTCTTTCATTGAAAAGGGATTAGAGGAGCTTGCTGGCTTCCACAAGTCAGTCAGAAAATTGGACTCTGGTAACAGTTTGGTGGAAACATCTACACCACAACACACCAAACTCCTCCTGAATTCGAAGGCTATTATTGTTGAGTTATTGTTGGGATGGATTTAAAGAATATTTAAACATCCTCACTGGTTTCTCCAGCCAAGGCATTTCTGCATTACATTGTATCTCCACTCATAAGGATGGATTTATCTCCCAACATATATTATTATTTTGACGTATACTTCCCGCCCCTATCAAGGCAGATTACTTGACCTGCAAGTTACAACCATATATTCCAAACCTTCTCCAATGTTTGCAGTGTCAGTGATTCAGTCATTCATAGGCGTCCTGCTGTAATTCTTTGAAGTGTTCTTGTTGTGATGGCATGGACCACAATGCCTACAAATTCGAACTGCAACTTCACTGTGTTAACTGTAGTGGTTCCTACCTCTCTTTCTTGCCCTAAGTGAACAAAGGAGAAAGATATCCAACATTTAAAAACTGTGAACAATATTACCTACCCCGAAGCTGGGAAGTTACTGTCCTCCACACCATCTTTGACATATGCTGCTGTACTACGTTCCACTGCTACAGTGGGAATGCAGACAGATCTTTCGGTGCCTCTGACAAAGTTTTTCTCTAACCATGTAAAGAGTCTTTTACCTTTTTCCCTCCATGGTTAAAAGAGTTGACGAGTCAATGTCTACTCCTGTCTCTGTTCCCACTATTCTTTCCAGTGGCTCCTCGGATCCACTTCCTTCTGCTCTGATTTCTTGTATCTGCTTGGGTCCATCTTTTTCAGTCCTAAGATGCAGAACGATTATTTTCCCGCCCTTAGTTGTTGGAATCTACGTCCATTGAAAGAAGCCTGCCTATTCTACTCAGAGCAGGATCCATGGAGGTTGATAGACCTCCTTCTACAAAAGAGAAACGGCGTGGTTGAAAGCAGAAGAGTGACAACTAGCATTTCTTCTGTTACCAGTTACAAAATCATATGGAACAAGATTCGGAAGGTCAGCGGCAGAACACTTCCCTCACCCATTTCGATCTTGCTCTCTGATGGCCAGGAAGTTGCTAATGTCCAGAGCATTGCAGATGCTCTCGGTGAAAGCTTTCTTTGCATCTTGCACTTCTGTTTCTCTCTAACCTTCTTGACCATCAAGTCACGGACAAAGGGATCACTGATCGTCTCTATTACCATAATTGGCCCTTTACAATGAAGAACAAGCCTGAGTCCCACCAGTGGACCTGATGATATTCACTATGAAATGCTGCACCTTCTGCCTGTATTGCCATTATTCTGATTGTTTTTTAACCAGATTTGGCAGGAGAATATTTTCTCTCATGCTTGGCACTGGCCTTTTGTCCGCTGTTTATCTAAGGCATTGAAGGATCCCAAAATTTCTTTTAACTGTCGTCAAATTTCTCTGACGAGGTGTCTCTCTAAGGGCTTAGAGAGAATGTTTGCTGCTTGTCTTCACTGATTCCTCGAATCGAACAACTTACTCATGCCCACCCAATGTGGGTTCCAACGACAGCTCTCCACCATAGACCGCCTGATTCGACTTGAAACGTCGATCAGGGAAGCCCTTTTCAAGCAACAACATTTTGCTGCTGTATTCTTTCATCTTACGATATAACGTGGAGGCATTTTGCAAAACTCCCACTCACAAGGGTTGTGTAGCTATTTAACCACTTTTATACAGAACTTTTAGTGGACTGATAATTCCAAGTCCGTGTGGGCTCGACGTTTTCCTGTTCTTTTTCACAGGAACTTGGAGTTCCTCAGGGTTGTGTCTCGAGTGCTACACTTTTCAGCGTGAAGAATAAGGCTATCACTGCCTCTTTCTGTCAAATGCCCGAGAGAAAAAAAAAAGTATATTAAATAACTGGAAGAAGCTGTTTCGATCATAAAGTACTAAATATTATTTAAATAATTCCGCAGGTTTATTCATACACATTACTGCTGTGTATGCTCATTGTTATTAAGATAGATGATATTGAAAGGTCAAATTATTATATGTCTCTAATTTTTCTTTCAACCATATGAAATAATATTTGTTTTCAAAGGATGCAAAGCGTTAGTACATATATATCGAAAATCATGTTAGTCAGACGGAATAATGTATTTGTTCTTGAAGTATTCATTTGCGTGTTTTAATAACTTAATGTTACTTTTCTCATATAAAGATAGCTACTACCATCTTACAAATTTTCCTTTCTCAAGTGTTATATTTGAATTGTTTATTTGCGTGCTTTGACCGCTTCATTTTGTTATTCTGAAGTGAAAACATCTGTTATCCTTTTACTAGCATTCATTCCTGTTCAGGAGATTGTTTTGGTGAGATCTAAAGAACTCTTAGATACACATTTTTACGGATGTTTAAAATAATCTGTTCATTAAAGCGTTCGCAATTCGTGCTCATAGAGTAAATATTCTATTGTAAAGAAAGATCAAATCTTAGCGCCATTGTTGTATAAATTTAGACAGTTAGGTTTTGCAAGTTACATATATATATATATATATATACGTCTATAAAATACTTCCACTTTTATGTCGTTCTCATTGCAGTTTTTATAGAAGGTAGTACCTCGATCTGTTTCGATAAAGGTATACGCGAAAGCCATTCGTGGCATTACCCCCGAGATAGTTTTCTAAGGATTAGTTATGTTGAGCCTTTCGTGCCGTTACCAACAAAACGGAAACGTCTTCCGTGCTCAGAATATTACATGACATTCTTAGTTGAACTCTGCACGGAAGATGTTAGTACATGAAACGCGTGTTTCTCGGGGAACTCGTAACCTTATTATGCATTAGTTATAGAATACAGTTTTGCTTTTGATGTCCTGGGATAATTTATTCTTTATATAATACTGTTACTCACATGGTTGAGAACCAGACTTTGATGTTACTGTGCATCTAATATCTCTTATTTAAAGTCCACGCAGTCCATTATTGAACTGTAGAAGTATCCGCACCAGTCATGTTTAAGAAGTTTTATTTTTATAAGTTGGTTTAACATGTGTGCTTGCTATACGATAAGGTAAATTATAACAACATTTTAATCTCAAACGTTTTTGTTGCAAAGGCCCAAAGAATTTTTGATGAATATTTTCTTTAGGGTATTATTAAAGATGTATTTCTTTCGTGCGTCACTTTTTGTATCTGTATGAAACGTGATCTGTTTTTTTTTGTATCTCGTAAAAATTTATAAGTTTTTTTTTATCACATTTCGGTTGTTTAAAACTGTCTATGAATATCTATCAGATTAGATTCATTATGTATTCTCTGTACATATGGGGACCGACAGAATGGTTCGGGCAAACACGATGGCTGCTATTTCGTGATTGTATTCGTCGAAATATACACTCGTCGCAACCGCTTCACGAAGTATTTTTACTCACTCGTGGTTTTCAAAGCGAACTGGTTTAGCTCTTAAGTCACGCTTGCGGAAAACCCCGTGTAAATTAATTGCAAGGTTGACTGACTGCATGACCGTGGGATAACCAAACACAACATTTAAATTATCAACAGTTGTAGCTTGAAGACAACATGCTCGTGCGGGCACAACATGCTGCTTTCAGACACAATATACACTGGACAGTGATAGAGCGAAATACCTGTTTAACGGGGTACAAAATAAGTAAAACGGTGTAGAAAACAAGTTAGCTTGGTTACACACTGCCCAATCCTAAGCATCTAGATTAGATAAATAATACGACGAATCTAAATGAAATGACAGGATAATAACAAATTCAACCCTAGTCTTGCAAGAGAAATTTTGCTAAAAGAGAAAAAATCTGCTAAGATAATTAAATTCTTATTACAGGATATTAGGTTCATAATCAACTGCCATGAAGCAAAAACAAAAACAATATCGTTTAGTTTTCTCGAGTGTACTTTATGTTTATTTTCTAGTTTTGAATTTCGCCCAAAGCTGCATGAGGGCTATCTGCGCTACTCATCGCTAATTTAGCAGTGTAAGACCAGAGGGAAGGCAGCTAGTCACCATTACCTACCTCCAACTCTAGGGCTACTCTTTTACTAACGAATAGTGGGATTAATCGTCACATTATAACGCCCCCACTGCTGAAAGGGCAAGCATGTTTGGTGTGACGGGGATTCGAACCTGCGATATTCGGATTACGAGTCGAGCGCCTTAACCACCTACCTGGCCATGCCGGGCCGGGCCTATTTGAACTTTGTGATATCAAGGATGATTTTATTAAAATAACAAACTGTAAAATACTGGTTATCTTTAGGTCACGCAGAAAATAAAAATGAAAAGTTTTTCGGAATTGTCGACTTGCTTTGTAGCAAAATGCGTTTTTTTTTCTGTCTTTATGCTCAACCTAAATTGTGTGTACATTTCTGACAGCGTCATCTTTAGAACGTGTAAAATTAGGTTTGTGCTAAGATAGCAATCTGTATAATGTTAGAACGTACTAAATCTAAATGTTTTGTGTATATCAGTCAGCATTAATTGCAAAATATACAAACTTAGCTATATGTCAAGACAGAACTCTATAAACACGGTATCACCGTCCCACCAAACATACTTGTCCTTTCTGTCGTGGGGCATTACCATGTGCGGTTAATCCCACTATTCGTTGGTAAAAGAGTAGCCCAAGAGTTAACGGTGGGTGGTGATGACTAGCTGCCTTCCCTCTAGTCTTACGTTGCTAAATTAGGGACAAATAGCGCAGATAGCCCTCGTGTAGCTTTGCGCGAAATTCAAAAGCAAACAAACAATACTAAACACAAATAATATCGCTACTTGCAACCTGTAAAACATTAGTGCGCTAAATCTCAAAGCTACCGCTTCAGCTTGCCCAAAAGAATCGCATTTAGGTGAAGAAGACACTCAGAAATAAGCGGGGATCCATTTGTACTGATATGATTTAATCCGTTTCATTCTGTACGTACTTCACAGGTTCCTCTGATGTTCTGGGTTGATGATATACACTTATGGCGTTAGTGTAAACGTGTCTAGATGAAATCCCAAAATCTGTTTGAATTAATTTATGTCAGGAACTCTTGCTGGCCAAATCATGATCCCTGTTGCTTCTTGTAAAAGGGTGATCTGAAATAGTCCTAGCAGCAGGATGTAAACTATTATATTGTGTCAAGAGAGAGTTTTATCCTATTGTACGCGCAGAAGGTTATACAGTTTAGCCCAGTATCACATTATTTTATCGTTGAACAAAATTTCAACCTTTGGAAAGCACTCTACATACATTCGTATCGATGCTACCTTGCTGACCATACCAAAACGAGTATATCGTAAATAATTAAGAGATGTTGCACTTAGGTCATAATTAACCTTATGTTTATTTCTGTAGACAGAAAGCAAACAGGAACTGCCTGTCGTTGGTAAGTTGAGACATAAAGTCTTGATTTATCCATAAAACACGCAAACTGTCAGTGGCGTTTTTTGTTTTTTTTTCCTGAACAAAAATCAAATGAACTCTGCGATCAACTGTAGGACCGAAAGAGGTCTTTTTGACCGGGCCCGGCATGGGTAGATGGTTAAGATACTCGACTCGTAATCTGTGGGTCGCGGGCTCGAATCCCCGTCACACCAAACATGGTCGCCCTTTCAGCCATAGGGTTAGTATAAAGTTACAATCAATCCCACTATTCGTTGGTAAAATAGCCCAAGAGTTGGCGATGGGTGGTGATGACTAGCTGCCTTCCCTTTAGTCTTACATTTCTAAATTAGTAATGGCTAGCGCAGATAGCCCCCATGTAGCTTTGCGCGAAAGTAAAAAAAAAAACAAAACTCTTTGACCGTAAACTATACCCACGAAGTATAATTCTGTCTATTTAGTCACTGATAATTATTCCTTGCTATGCTGAAGAAGTGGATTAGTAAATTCTAACAACCTTGTTAAACCAAACGTGCTCTGTAGAAACTATAAGAAAACTTATACGCTGGATACAGTGTAGATGGAATGAATAAAATGTTTCATTGATCACTATTCAGTTCTTCACATTATGCAGCTGCACAGTAGCAAATATAATAAATACACTTGGATCAGTTTCTCTCTCTTCGGTTAACTTATGTTCAGGTTTACTGATGAGAAGTGGAATTCTCCGAAACTAGCATCACCCAACACACGTGTTGATCAAAGTGAACATTGAACTGGGCCTCCCTTAAACGTAGACTTCGAAATTAAAGAATTCTCGGAATACAAAGTTTATTTATTAACCATGGTACACACAAAATGTTTGTAACTGATCTTCCAGATTATCTGGTTTGGTTTAAAAGACCTGATCCGACAGTATGTTTACATTCTTCCTGCTGTAAGCCTAGATATACCAAATGGAAACTGAAATACCACTTCCCTGTGTGCTTTCCCCCCCCCCCCGAACTTCGATTGAATACCTCAGATAATTTTTTGATGTTACATTACTCTATGTCAGTGAACTCACCAAATGCTTGTTACAGACGTTTTTAAACGTTAGACTCTAACTGAAGGAAAGTTGCATCACTGATTGTGTCTGTGAGTAAGGATATACGTCATATTGATTTTCACGTATTCAGATACATTTGAACTATATCTGTGTCGTCAGCAAAAAACAGTCGATTATATTTTTTAAGGAAAATTATGTACTGAAGGTAAACTTAATCATCGTGCTTACTGTCCGAACCACGGTCAAGAATCTTCAAGAAAAATTACATTAAACTGTTATTGAGTTTTATTGTATTAAAATACGTAATACAATTTATTTCGTAGGGTATTTCATGTTATTTATAAAAATTCAAACATTGAAGAGAATAATAACTTAGTATTAACATTATTAATTTTGTTATTTTGAGTTAAACGAAAAAAATGCAACTTTTTACTTTTATATTTTGTAAATACTTTATTTGGATATCGCCATATTTAAAACTCAAAGTGCTTTTTATCCTTAAACATAAATCATAAGGGAAAATATGGCTTGATAAAAATATTTAATGTAATGAAATCATGTTATGATTTATTACTAGTTCAGGATACAGACTTCAAGAAAATGAATGGTTTATTTAAAAAAATGTCTTACACACATTATTTTACTTTCAGCAACAACATTCTGGAATCGCACACCTAATGGTTCGTATCCGTTTCGTAACTTCATATTGTTCTGTATGAATAATGATTGTTGTGAAGGGCGTTACTTTTGTATCATTAAAAGTTACTAACGTCTTTGTTTCGTTAGCTTATTTTAAATTAATTAAAATTATTATCTGGTACTGTATGCAGACTATCGTGCTTTCGTGTTTTAAGACTACTGTTTTGGATCTGCTTATTTATATCGTTTGTTTATTGTAGCTGTTTGGTGTGGTTGTAGATCGTATTAAAGATTGTTTTTATTTCTTATATATTGTTTGTGTTTTGGAATAGTTATAGATGGTATTAAAGTTTGCTTTATTTCTTATGTATTGTTTGTGTTTTGGTATGGTTATCTGTGGTATTAAAGTTTGCTTTATTTATTATATAGTGTTTGTATTTTGTAGGTGTTTTGGTATGGTTATAGATCGTATTAAAGTTTGCTTTATTTCTTATGTATTGTTTGTATTTTGTAGGTGTTTTGGTATGGTTATAGATCGTATTAAAGTTTGTATTAGTTCGCTTCGTAACACTTGTATCTGCACAACAGAAGTTTAAGAGGATCAATAAATAGCTAATCAACTCTGTATGTATCGATAAATAAACGTATCACTTGGCGTGTAAAACAGTCAAATAGTAAGTGTAATGCTACCCTCGAATTTTTAATTATTTACCATATTTTACATTCTAATTCGTAAAATATTTGTCCTGCAGTTTTTTGGTACGATGTGGTGAAACAGTCCAACATGTGAATGTTTTCTGAAAAAAAGCACATTTAATTAGTTTAATTCATTAAATTAATGAATTTTCTAACACTATTAATTGTATTTTTAAATGTGGTTTTAATGAATGGAGAATATTTTTTATATAACACGATTAAAGGATATATTGCTTTTAAAGAAATGAACATACTTATTAATGCCAGAAGTCGAAAAGTGTTTGTTCCTCGGTTGTCACATAGAGCTAAACCCTGATTTTGAGTTGACAGACTAGAGGGGAGGCAGATAGTAAGTGGGACACCCATTATCTACTTGCGAATTTTCTGTTAAAATATCAAAGCAATTCTGTTATAACTTAAACTTACTGGAGATTCACTAATCTACTAGTCAACTGATATAACAGTACAGTTTAGGTTAGTGTATAGTGAAGTAAATATATATATGGATCACAATTATAAGAGGCCTAACGATATTTATTTATTTTGCTGACCCAAGCAAAATTTGCAGCCAGATAAGAAATGCAATTGGCCGTTATGTAATATATTATCTTTTCAACTTTACCTTTTGTGAAAAAGAAAAGAAACCTGTATATACGTGTGATCACTAAACAGTTGGCCCACTGTATAATATCGAATAAGATATTAGGGAATAATATTCACATTCCTAAATTAAGTTACTGTATTGTGAAATGAAAATGTTTCAGAAACCCCATAAATGCAAGTTTCTGTTGACATGTATAAAACGATTAAGATGCTGACCAATATATGCATACGAAATTATCTGACCGCACCATGCAGTGAACTTTCTGATTTGCTACACGTTATATTGCATATTATATGTATTAAGCTTATTTTATCTTACTAATTTTAGTACACTAATTGATATAAAATTAAAATAAATCTTTTAATATGAGAATACAGCATGCAGATATAGTTTATAGCGAGGTTATCGAGTCAATGAGTCACTATATTATGAACACAGCTATCCTAGCATGGTTGAAAGGTTCTCTCATTATTCCTAGTATCGAATGTACCGATCAGTCTTTTCCATTATCCAACTAAATTTCCACTAGTAGAACACGAATCCGAAAATAAACCCCGTCAGGACGCCCGCTCGTGGTACCTGAGCACGTGTGCTAACTTGCGAATTGGAGGTATGAAAAGAGTTTCAAACATGGCGCTCCCAGTTTCCTTAGAGCAGAATAATACAAACTCCAGTGCTCGATTCAGGTTTAACGACCCATAAAGCCTGCTCTTAGACCCCCCGTCACGCACTGATGCCCTTCTGGGCACGTTTTTAGCTACTTTTTTATATGGGGAGGGAAGCTACGTCGTATAGATGCCCCAGGCCACCTCTTGCCCGCCTGCCAAGTTTGATCCTTCTAATTCCAGAGTTGTGGGAGGAGTCCACGGGAAGAACACACAACATTAATTAATATTGATTTATAGTAGGTTGCAGTTTTGTGTGTGTGTGTGTATTGGTTTATGATTGTACAATTTATTCTTTAGAGTCATCCGTACAGCTAGTTTACCTTTGATCTGGCATTAATTAATGAACAATTAAGTTAATGAGTTTGAATTTCATACTTAAATACTAAAACTAAAACCATGTAAAACTGGGTAATTGTATTGTTAACATAGATCTTTCACATGTTGGATACAAATATCACGTGGTACCGATAGTGATCAGTCTAGAATAAAAACAGCTGGGAAAACCCTCCAAAGCGGAGAAAATATAAACCTAGATTTTATTTGTTGCTTTTACTTCCTTATTAAAGCAGGAATGATAATTAATGAAGGACGTGAAACGAGACACGATGTTGTAGATCCGTGTAGCGCTCTGTTTGAAATTATTAAAACTTGAAAACATTTTCGAATACAAACATTGTCTAGTTTTAAGAGTAGTCATATATAGATTAATAAATCGACAGAGTTTATTACCGAATTTTAAAAGTTACAGATATTAAGGTAATGGTTTCTTTTCTGCAAATTGTGATATTTCTGTAGAAAATAGTGAACATAACTTCATTTAAAGTACTTGAGTAATCTAACCACCTTACAAACTTATCAAACCTTACTTAGTTCTAGTAATCTAACCACCTTACAAACTTATCAAACCTTACTTAGTTCTAGTAATCTAACCACCTTACAAACTTATCAAACCTTACTTAGTTCTAGTTGACGTGAAGGTGCTGATAACAATTTTTGACTTTCTGTGTACTTTTTCGTAAATTTTGAAAACACGTTTTTCACGTGATATTAATTAATTTGACAAGTACTAAAGATTAGCGGTTATCGATGTCATCACGTGAAGATACTGGGTATAACCTACTCTGGAAATTAGATTACATTTAAGGGATGTTTGAAAAACGACACTATTCATGATACATTTGAAGTTATTATACAGTAAACATATTGTTTTAACTATTTAATATTACGTTTAATTAACTTTTAAATATGTTACGTTTTATTCATTAACGTAATTCGCTAAAATGTTATATTTTCACAAGATTTTGTTTAGTTTCCCGACGTGAATTTGTTAATACTTTGGAAAAGTTGTTTTGTTATGTGTAAGGGTTTACAGCTTTACACAAGACTACTGGAAAATATTTAAAAGTCAAAAACAGCTAAAATGGAAAAGAAATGCATCATTCCGAAACAGTGTTTCACCACTATTAACGTGGCATCATCAGGTATTAAACTCAATTGCACACAACGCTTAAGTACATCCAATTGGTAACGTCAACCACATAACCTTGAACTAAAATAAATATAAACCTATACCTTGATTTTTTTATTTATTAAACGTTAGTATACCTTTATTAAAATGCCTTTTTTATTTATATTTATTAGTATTAGTTCCTCGACAAAGAATTTTAACAATTTAATTTTTATTTCAATGTTCTGTATCGTTAAAATGTTTGTAAACTTGGCGAAGCATGTCCATGTTCTGCTGTTCTAACGCTTAAAATTTTACGTCTTTCCTACATAGAGATTAGCACAGTCCGTACACTTTAAACTGTAAACTACTTATTTCTTAATGGTAGCCAGTTTAATACTATTTTTAAATATTCTATTTATTATTTTTTCTGGTAAAAATACAAATTTTCCTACAAGATGGAAGCTTATACATCTTTTCTATATCATTCCAGTTTCTTATCGTCTTTTATAGACCAAGTCATGAGAAATTATACAATAATCCAAATTATCTTTTTTTTTTCTGTCAACCTATCTGTTCTTAGGTATTATTAACCACACTAATAAGATAATCATTCCTTTTCGCCAATAAATTTTACAGATAATGTATTTCCTCATCCAGCACTTCTTTTGAACTGCAATTAGTTTTAGCAATAGCTAGTAACGTTTTTATAACCCTTATTTATTAATTTTACTACCCGTGATATTGTGAAAATATAACTCGTTCTCACTGGCAAACGAAGATAACAATAAAGGAAACACACACTGATCTGTACTTGAATTAGTCGTCAGTTCATCACAAATCTCAAAAAAGTAGGCTTATTCAATAAGTACCTGGCCTATCAATTACGATACAAAAACTATGGAAAGAAATAGAAAGGGTGTGTAAACTTCCAATTGTAGGAAAATTTGCATTTTTATAAGGAAACAAAAAATAAATATAGTATTTTAAAGAATTAACTCGGCTACCATTGAAAAAGTAGTAATTTACAGTGTAGAGTGTACGGGCTGTAATATTTTCTATATAGAGACTCGTAAAAATTTAAGCATTAGAACAGCAGAACATGGACGTGCACCGTTAGTGTCTATCAACATTTTAAAAATACAGAACATTATAATAAAAATAAATTGTTAAAAATTTTTCAATATTAAGAAACGTAAAATAAAAGAAGCCATTTTAATAAAGGAACATAGACCTTTAATAAATAAAAAAACAAGGAGTGGGTTTATGCTTATGTTAGCTCAAGGTTATATGGCTATATAGTAGGGTGTACTTATGTGTCGAATACTTGATAATGTCATGTTAACAGTAGTAAAACGTTTTTAAATGATGTATTTTTATTACATTTCAGCTGTTTGTGAATTTTGAATTTTTTAGTGTGGGATACCTCCAACATTTATGTTTTAAAACATGTTATAATGACACACAAACTCAGTCAAATTTAATTATGGTGACAATTTATAGAAAACGATAAAAAACAATATTAGCTCTTATCTCTCATTGCGTATATCATTACATTAATAAGAATTGCAAGGTATTACCATCAATCAACGTCACAGTATATATAGTATCAAATATCGGCTGAACATAAAATTGAGAAACGATGCGAGTAATGTTAATGCTTTTATGCTCTGTTTTAAAAATCTCTCTTTAGACTATAATAAAGTAGATCTACTTTTTTATATCATTGGTTTTACAAATAACACCTCTTTTGGTAATATCGTGATCAGAAATTTTCTTGAACATTTCAGAACGTTTTGTTTACAGCTCCATCCTTCCTTTACGTTTCCAAATTCTGTTGATTTATTTTCCAGAAAAGCACAGGATATTATAATCAGCATGTTTAGCAAATGTGTTCCTTTGCTTATTTATGGTGTGGGTTAATCTTTCTATGTTTTGTAAATAGTGTAGGAGCCCCCTGTAGGTTCTCCTCAACGGATTTCTAATTTTTCAGAACTTGCTGCAACCTGAGAAGAGAAACTCCAACAAGGTGAATTAATTTAATACCCGCATTTTTCTTGGCCGTGTTGCACGTGAATCGTGTTCAAATGCATGCTAATTATTTGCACGTTATGTACTAGATGGCGTGAAAGTAAAAGTCACAATAGACCAAAAGAAAGAGAAAAAAATGAGAGAGAACCAATGATATACTGGTGTGAGTGATGTATTTTTTGTTGTTGTTGTTCTGGGAATTAATTTATCTAACTACTCGCCCATAATAGCGTTGATTTGAATCTGATTTAATTGCAAAATCAATTTTAAAACTACTATTCTCTGCCTTGCCTTCCTTTACCCAATCATTAAGAAGGGCTGCAATGATTAGATTTCTCTTTTATGTAAAAGAAGAAAAACGTGAAAATAATTTATCCACTGGGTCACATTAAAATCAATTTTCTCTGAAATTAAGTAACTGACATTAGTAGGAACTTGAAAGCGCAGATATTGTCGAAAGTGATTTAATTTTGGAACTGAAAATGCACAATTTAATTACACAGAAACATTGTAAATACATTTGTACGTTCTACAGCTTCTATAGGAGCGAGTTTTGAGACTTTTACAGTAAATAAGAAGTGAACACGTCGACGTTCAAAGAGCTTTTAATGAGATTGCTTTTATACATTTGGCTAGAGCCCTTATATCCGGGAGTGCTTGATGGTAAGTGCACAACCGGATGTGTAGTTAACTCAGTTTTTCTATTTTTCTTCACGTAAGTCTATGGGAGAAAAAAAAATACACACACATATACAAACACTAACACACTAATGTAACTGCTATAAGATTATTGAAGACCACTTATTTCCGGTACTGGAAGAAGCTGTTACAGTATGCTAAGATACATTTTCAGTTATACAAAAGGTCTATGGTTAAACTGCAGTCACATTAAGATAGTATAGGCCAATAGACAAAATCTAAACACTTTTATTTTATTTATTAGAGTTTTTTTTCCATACATATTTCAGGTTTTATTATCCTGGGGCGTTGTTGTTTATAAATTAAGCTTACATTTTATATCGATAAATTTTAAAGTTTTTGGTCTCTGCCGTTGTGGTGGTAAAACTTCTTCGAAAGTTGATTTTATTTCTATTATCGTATTCTTTAATTGGGTAATATATGTGTATTATAAAGGCATAAGCGTTGGTAACCAGTTTTCAACTATAAATATGACATTCTCTAGCAAACATTGCACATGTTTGTTTGGGGTTAAAAACAAACAGAATATTATAACACCACATCGAAATGACTGTAACACACTACTTTTATGTTAGGTAATAATTAGAAGAATTTACTCTCATAAGTTTCAGTTGTGAAACAAAGTGTTAACTTGCGAAAATATCTTGTATTTTATAGTTTCAACGGATGACGCTTTGTATGAGCAGGCAAAAAATAAATGTTTCACCCATGTTACACACGAGCACACAAGTTTATAATGTCACCAACATCTCTATATTTATTTTCAAAATAATTCAGTTTTCAGTAAGTTTTCAATTTGATTTAAGTATTCATTTTGGTATTATTTTAATTATAGTATGAGTATGACGTGTGTGAATAGCCAGCTTTGTATGAAGGGTACAACGAGTTGGATGTTGTGTGTGAATAGCCAGCTTTGTATGAAGGGTACAACGAGTTGGATGTTGTGTGTGAATAGCCAGCTTTGTATGAAGGGTACAACGAGTTGGATGTTGTGTGTGAATAGCCAGCTTTGTATGAAGGGTACAACGAGTTGGATGTTGTGTGTGAATAGCCAGCTTTGTATGAAGGGTACAACGAGTTGGATGTTGTGTGTGAATAGCCAGCTTTGTATGAAGTGTACAACGAGTTGGATGTTGTGTGTGAATGTAATGCAACCTTTCAGTGTGTTTGACTTTATTACTATTGATATTGCATTTTTTACTGGATATGTTGTTCTTGTGTAACATGCATGGTTGTATCCTCTCATTGTTTGCAAACCTACAGTAACACTTAAATGTTAACAATAACACCACTTATTTCATATTTGCATGCAGATTAAACTATAATTCGTTTTGAAGTAATCTCTAGATTATATGGTTATTTGACATATAACTTATGGATTGTTAATATACTGAATGTTTAGTGGTTTTACAGTATTTAAGTATTCTGCTGCTAGTTGCGTATTATATAATACAATAATTTAGATTATCAATCCAGTTTTTGTTTTCGTGTCTATATAGACCAGAAATGTTTTCAGACAATAAATACACTTTCCAATTACTGTTGACGTTATTCGTACAGTTTATAATTTTATTGTGTAGTTTTAGTCGATTTTGACTATTATATAGTTTAGGTTGTGATTTTAAAGATAGCATAACAATATTTCAAAACAAATTTGTCCTTTATCTTTGCTAAAAAAAAACTCAAATGCTTTTTTGAATATCTGTAACTTTAGTTTTGTAACGACGCCTGTTTGCTTAATGAATCATATAGAAAGAAATCTATGTATTATTATCAATTTAAAATCATCGTGACTTTTTGGGATCTTCATTATTTATTTATGGAAATGGAATTCATATTTGTTTTAATTAAAAAAGACTCGATCTCCTGAAGAAAAAGATATTTTAATAAATGATAAATAAGTTATTTTACAGTAACTATTGTTCTGCAGTTATTGGCTATGCCCAAAAATAAGTACAAATTGAATATTTTCAGTTAAATTTTACATGCTGAAAAAAGTGTAAGCCAAAATATTAGTTTATTAAACAGTTTTTCTGGAGCTTGAGCCGTTCTTACCTATTATGTAGCAATTTTGTTTCAGGCTAGAAAAATACTTCATGAATATAATCTCATGTTCATTTGGTTGAAAAAAAGTCAACAAAAAGCAAATTGTAAACCAAAAATAAAGTGGTATTAACCTGTTCAGTGCCGTAGACGAGATAACTCGTCCAAGCCGATCGGTAACACAGTGCCACAGACGAGTTAATTCGTTCTCAATAATACCTAACTTCAACGCTAGATGTCAGCACCATACATCCATTTGAGCTACTTACAAATTGTTTCACTTTCGATCCAAAATGGCGTCACGAAAAAAAGTTACAGAATGAGGAAGAATTAGAGTTGTATTGTAGCAGCTGAAAACTTGGCAGTCAACAGGTTAAAGCCGGAAACTGTATGCCTAAGCCCTAGTTTTCTTGAGCTTTTCATTTGTATTTTGTTCCCATTTTACTTTATTTTTTTCATCACTTCTCAGTGATAATTATTGCTATTAATCTTTATGCTTTAGCTTACCAGGTGAATACCACCTCTAGATATAGTTAATGTTGTCTGTTAAAACACATGATTTCTAGAAAAGGATTTAACGGAAACCTACAAATATCAAAGACACTAATTTACCAATTTTTCACTTAACCAAACTTGTAAAACTTAATACATTACTACATTTTTAACAATTTTATATTGTTCAATTATATTGACTATATTCACATACAATTTAAGTTTCCTTGTTGTTTTTAACCTGAATGGCACTTAATGCAAATCATTGGTTAAACAGTCAGTTTGGAGATCCCGTGGTTTAGGAATAGCGATCCTTAATTTTCAAGTGTTAATCAGAGTAAGAGCAACTGATCAGCAGTACCTGCCACTGACATAGATACTGTTAACAGAATAGCAGGATTGACTGTCACAATTATAATACCCTGTAACAGAATTGAAGAGGTGTTTAGTGACATATTGAGGCAAGATCTTCAACTCTTTTGATCTGTAGCCCAACACACCACTAGTCCATGTACAGCCCCTTGTGGGTAGCATTGATCATACTATAACTTATGTAACTGTAAAAACACTCTAAAGTACTGAATAAAATGGGATACATGATTAATATATGGTAAGGCATTTCTAAAGGATGGTATTGCAAAAATGACTAGGCTTAGAAAAACTGTACAGAACTGTTTTTTTCCTTACCTTTAGTGTTTTACATAATCAATTCAAAACCCTTAGTACATTTTTATTTCATTTTGATTTATTGTTGATATTTCTTTTATTATTGCAACTTATCTAGTTTTTTTTTGACATTATAGTACCATATATTTAGTGCTGCTTCAAAGATAAGCTTTCTCTAAATAATCAGTAGAACTTGTCATTGCCTTGGTTGATGTATTTCAAAGGGCTGCATTATGTCTACACTGTAAATCTTCCACCATAAAGATAAAGTGAAATTATTAAATTGCCCAACTTTAAACAAATTCCTTCATTTTGATAGTATATGCTTTCACTCTTGAAACCTCAATTACAACTTACAAAAGTAGTGAGGGTGAATTTGACTGAATTTCTGTTTGAAACACCTCCCTACAAACATTATAGCAAACTTTTATTAAGACTCACAAGAACATGTGAGGAAATGAGGGATTAATTTAGGACTTCTAGCATTCCTCTCTCAATTGTATCAAATTTAGAGCATTTTTATTATTAGACTGGTGGTCATACCAAATTGCTTTGAATATTCTTGAGGGCCATATCATTTTGTTACATTGCTCTTAACTCTTCATGGGTTAGTTGAAAAATATTTCACTGTAGTAGAGTTCCAGTTTCCTTAACCACTTGCTTATTATTTTATGGATGTATCAGGTGAACAATCAGATGTTTGATCAGTATGTTTCTGGAGAATATCTAAAGGTACTAGTGATCTCAGCTTACTTCCGTGCAAGATGTATAACAAGAAGTGGCTTGTTTTGGATTAAATATTTAAACTAATTCCTTGTAACACTGGACCTTGGTAAGTCTGTTAAATCATACTTGTAAATGACTCTGTTCTCTAGTAGGACAAGTTTTAGCAAACCATTCTTATGATCTGTAAGAAATTTTAATTAAAGAAGCTCAGTAACAAATATGTCCCTCATCTTGCCATAAGACAGTCTTATTTTGGCATCTTTACCTTCATTGTAATCATGCTAAGGTACAGATCTCCACTGTATTAATGTCTGTATTTTTTAAGACAGTTAAAATTTTATCTTCTGAAAAAAACCTGTTAATTTGAATTCAGTCAACTTATGATGATTCCTCCATTAGCATATAGTCCAAAGCTTAAAAAAAGGTAATTATATTTTCCATACTATTCCTGCTTTATTTTTTACTTGACTTCCTAATGTATCAATTTTTCTTCTTCTATACTCATGCCATAAATCATAACATTAGGTTTCTTCTGAGCAAATATATAATGCCTGCTGTAGTCATTATATCAATGACATCTATAAATTGTCTCTTTCTAAATCAAACCTGGAGGTTCCTAGGATTGATAAAGGAATGCATTTATCTTTTGTGCATTAGTGTTCTTTTAGGGAATATTACAGGTCATCCGAAACTTTACTTTCATTCATTGTATGATTCATTTTGATATTTCATGGACATTTTGTAGGTTTATACCTCTAGCACTTGCTCCTACATGACATATTTTAGTTGTATGTAATCCAAAGACATGTCTGTTGAGAATCTGGCATAAGTTTCCTTTGAGAAGTTCTGCTGGTTTTGTAGTCCAAGATTCTTCAGGCCATTTATATGCATTATCTTACTTCTTGAAAGTTTTAGGTATACGTCAATTTTGTAATTTTCTTCAAAATTGAAACTCTGAACAATTGTGTATCATGAACAGTCATGACACTGTTATTACCATTTATTGATAGTATTGTTATTTTGCCTTATTTTTTTCAGCTTTTGATTACAATAACTTTTTCTGCTGCTATTCTTCAAATTCTTCTTTCTTATTCTTTTAAGATAACATGTGGACAAAAAGGGATGATTTTATCATTCAAGATCATCCTTATACACTCACTCTGGAGAAAAAAAAAAAACCCTCCTCTTATTTTTCATTCATTCCCTTCTTAATCTTGCCTAAAGCACTGCCAATATCAGCTTATTCTATAAGTCAATCACTGTGCTTGGAAAGTAAAGTTCACCTAATTGGAGCTGAGCCTGTTTTTCCTCATCTCAGACTTGTGTCTTTTTATCTTCAAAATACAACACAAATAAATAAGAAGACTTTATTCTATCATTCCACTAGATAATCTTATAAACTCTAAGATCCTCTTACTGTTATTTTCTCAAAAGAAAATAAGCTAGGAGATCTGTAAGATAGCCAGTCCATCCCTAGCAATCTTCTTCTGAACAATTTTCAACAAGTCAAAATCCTCACTTGGGATAATGTATGTAGTTTTGATTTCTTTATCTAAAGGAGGATTTTTACTGTTTGATTTTTAATTAATATTCCTTTATATACACATCACATTAAAATTCTTTTAACTTTATTTCAAGCAACAGGGCAATGATTACGAGACTTGAGTGACTTGTTCACTACTATGCCATTATCCGTTTCTTTAGGTACTCTACTAATCATGTTTCTATTTGTATTCTTAAACATGTAATTTGTATTATGATAATCAAACTGCATTACCTTAAACTTGCTGTAGTTGAAGATAATTTGTTAAAATTGTGTATTGATCCAGTTATTCTGTACTACCTCAACATCCTCAATGCAGCTTGAATTATCAAAGATCTTAATGTCATTGGTAAATTTTACTATTCTACTATTAAAATTATTATTACACATAAGAAAAAACAAATGCCCAAACACTAACACCTGAGGTGCTCCACCAATTAACATTAGTCCAGTTTGACTATACTCCATTACTAATAACATTTTGCTCTCTCCCATTCTACAGTCTCTTCCTTTGTTGAATCCATATTGGCTTTCTTTTAAGATAATGTATGTTATTAACACATTGGCTGCCATGTGACGTGCTGGAGAATTGCATGGTACTGTTATTAATGTTCCCCATGGCTCTCCAGTGACTGCAGACCATAAAATTTAAAATTTCTTTGTGGCATCTGACCCTATGTTGGGATTTTGCTGCTTTTCATGGAATACAAAAATATGGAAATTAAAGCAAAATTACAAGTGGACACATACTATAAACAATTTCAAGTAGATATTTGAACATCTGATTGTCAACTGTGATCATATAAATATGGGTTAACCATAGGGGTTTATATTGCAGTTGGCACCAGAATATGGATTGACATACTATAATGTGATGGATGATGTGTTAAATGATTTTGTAAAGATAATTTTATCAGACTATAATTTTTCCCATTAAAGAAGTAAGACTATGATTTCTAATGCAACACTTGTTACTCCTTATAAAGGTTAGAAGATTAGCAACTTCTAAATCCTTTGGCACCTGTTGTTTTTTTTTGTTTAGCTACATAAATAAAAGAAGGCTCTCATATCTGATCTCAAACCTCCTTTCAAACCCTGAGGGAAAGGTTGTCTGTTCCTGATGCTTAATCTGCTTCTAATATTTCAGTCTTTTTACATACTACCAAGAGATTCACTTTAATTACATTTCTCTTAGAATACTTGGAGTTGCAAATATTGCTAAAATATTTTCTTGTAAAATGGGTATCATGGTAAATTTTGGTAAAAAACTTGTGAATGATTTTTTTCCCCAAATAAATTATGCAACCCATCAGCCCTGTTAAGAGTAAACAATATCAATTAGTAAAGAGAAAATGGATACAAGTGTGAAAACATCAAACAAAATATAATTATATGTATTGCTATGAATTTGTTTTTCTAGTATGAGGTAATTCCTTCATGTAAGTGTTTTGTTCCAGTAAATATTTTAGATATTTAATGGGACACCAATATGTTTGCAACACTAAAATCTGGAGGTATGATTTCCCACAGTGGTCACAGCAGATAGCTCAAAGTGGCTTTGATTTGAAAACACAACCAATGTTGATATCTAAATTTTTTTAAGTGTTATTATTAGGCTATTTAGAATATTTTAAAATATTTTAAAAATATGTTTTTAGGGCTTAAAAATTTTTGTCTTCAGTGGAAAAATAATCATTGTGTGTGTGTGTTTGTTCAGTACTGCAGGTGACATGAAAAAAACAAACTTCAAATCAGTATGAACTTAGTAAGAATATATTTACGGTAATATGCTTAACTATCCTGTTTGGACACATGGAAAGTCAAAATAATTCTGCCTGTCAAATATATGGAAAGATATCAGAAGTTAAAAGAAGACTATACAGACAAATTCCTGAGAGTTAATAAGTAAATATAAATTAAAGTCTAGTCTAATCTGAGATCTTAGGGCCAGATTCAACATAGTTGTAGGAAAAAGCATTTGCTATCTTTCTTTTATACAACAACTAAAGCACCTTTTGTTTAAAATTTTACAAGTATTAGGGATGACACAGAACCCAACTGAAACAACAATAATTCAGTGTTCTCACTCACATGAATGGAATGATTAAAAACCTCATACTTAGGATAGACCCTGACAAGATTGCATATTGCATAACCTCATAGTTATAATAGACCCTTACAATATTGCATATTGCATAACTACTGCAGGGTAGTTTTTTTCCCTAGCTTATAGAGAAGGTAGTAAAAACAGTAAATGCTCCAGGAAATAAAATTGTTATAAAAATGATATACCTGTCTAAATCACTAATTTCAGTGAAATGTATTATAGGTATTATCTATTGTTTTTAATCTATGCTTGATTTTCATAGGAAATATTAAATGTGGCCTATGGAGTTCAAGTCCACTTTTTCTTTAAGCTAACAAAGATTATCATAAATGTGAACTAAGCAAGTAATCTCATTCCATAAGAATAGAATTTTCAGTGTAGGGATATACTGATATAAATATATGAAAGTTGTCTGTTTGTTTATAGCACTAGTTTTGCTTGGGATCTAGAAAGTATGGAAACACACCTCGATAAGTTCCAGATGTGTTTGTTTCTTTCAGAAATTTCCCAAAAAGATACACAAGGGCTATTTGTGTATGGCCGTTTCTAATGTACAACGAAGGCAGCTAGTGAACAGCACCAACTGCCAATTCTTAGGCCACATTTTTCTGCTGTTTTAACTTCAGTTTTAATATTCACCCATGACTCTGAAGTGGAAATTGCACTTTTTATGAAAACAGGGTGCAAACTTGAACCCTAGGGCATTCAAACCACTGGATTACACCCAGCCCATTAATGTGATAATCGTTTTGAAAGAATTGGAGAAATTGACAAGATATTTGTCTTATATACAAATTCACAATGATAAATACTTATCTTCAAATTGATAAGAATGGAAATAGTAAATTTATTTTGCATTTTATTACACTTTCATAGCCATGCTAAGCTATTCAAGTGGAAGCAATTTGTTCTAAGCTTTGAATTTTCCTGGTTTACCAAGATATGTGTTAATCATAACTATTGACATTGTTTTACTTCATCTTGTGTTTTTCTCTAACAACAAAGTATTAAATATATATATATATATATATATATATATTTGAGAGGGGATAATATAGCACTAAAATAGTTACTGGCACATTGTTGAAATTATTTTTAAAGAACCAGAAATTGATAGCAGTCTGTACATATATATATGTTCAGGGGTATAACTACAGTCACTCATAACTTTTTTAGTGTTTTTATGTGTATAAATTTTCATATGGCACAGTAATCTATTATTAGAGACATTACTCTTGTTATATATCTTAAGCTTGCATCTGGTCAAAGATCTATATGCAGTAGTTGACGCAAGTCACCAAAGAACTTTTATTTTTGCTGGTTCTGCTTTAAAGCTTGATCAAGATGAACTGCTGTTTAGGTTTAAAAGCTGCTTGCATATGATTCTAGATATTTCATGGTACCTGTATGTTAATTTTTTTTTTTTTGATAAAACAAGAATAGTCACTGTCTAGCTCTTTAAACCCATGGAAATGTACACAAAACTCAACACTGATGAGCACAGTGCTTGGGAATGCTTAGCTGTCAGTTGGTAAACTGTGGTTTGCATATTGACCACAGTGCTTGGGAATGCTCAGCTGTCAGTTGGTAAACTGTGGTTTGTATAGTAAGCACAGTGCTTGGCAATGTCAGACTGTCAACTGGAGGAAACTTTGGTTGGTATATTAAGCACATTGTTTGGAAATGTCAGGCTGTCAGCTAAAACTATATTTTCCACATTTATATGTATTTGCATTCATGACTGTATTAAGAGTGTGTTTAACATGCAAATCCTTTGACCCGTGGTTCATTTTATCATTTAATAGTGCTGTTGTCAAGCGGAAAACTATATTTTATGTTTCACACATTCATCTATCAATTTTCGAACATTCTAACACAGAACAAGTGTGATAAATGAAAATAATAGTTATATACTACCTTGTTAATGTGCTCTTCCCAATAAATTTCACACTTTTAAAAATATTTTTAGCATCATAATGTTATAATGTGAGAAATGATGTTGTATGGACATGTTCAATTTATTTTCCTTAAGCTGAAGTACCTTGCATTTGAGATTGAAATACGTTAGATGAAGTTAGCCAATCAAGAGAGATATTTGAAGGCAAAAAATAGTTGTTCAGTGAAGATAAAAATAATATAATTTACAAGCATTTGTAACCACAAGCAAATATACCAACCATTGTGCTCCTCGCTAAGTCTACGGCGTTACAACGCTAAAATCAGGGGTTCGATTCCCCTCGGTGGGTTCAGCAGATAGCCCATTGTGACTTTGCTGTAAGAAAACAAACAAAACAACCATTGCTGTATTTCAAATTTATTATTACGTGTTGTAAAGAAGTAGAGTGAAGGAACTTCTACAACAGTTAACAGTTAATACCGTATTTTTTACATACAGATATTTTTTTAACATTATTACTTTCTTTATATTAAAGTGTGAAACATTATACAAATCGCAAGTGATAAACAGTTGAAACGTGAGTTTATGTTCGTAAGAGTTTTACCCATAATTGGGTGTTTTAATTTCTTGTTAAAAAGTGAACTGAGATACAATAAAAACTTAAGAAAAGTGAAGTAAATTAACTTATTCTGGATGTTCAGTTGTATTATTACTGTTGAAAATAACTTTCATGCTTAAAATGGTTAAAATGGAAAAATGACTGACTCAGTACAGCTTATAAGCGTTATTAAAATTGTTATTACACTGAAATAATAATTGAAATAAATAACCATTAGAAAAAAGGAAGTTGTCAAAATATAATATACAGTATAAAGTGAGAATGTGAGCATAGATAAATTCATGTGAATTCTTTAGAAAACTGATTTCGTTCGTTTGATTACTAATCAAATTTTAAGTTATAATTCTGCACAAGGTTTATATTTATTATATAAATAATCTGTTTATATATCTGTGAACTGAATTGGAGATTACACAGTTTGTTGCGATTCTATACACTATCGACTACACAGACCTGCGAATTTAAAACTTCATTGAAGCTGTTTTGGTTTTAGTAACGGATTCAGCTACACAAATTTCGAAAATAATAATAAGTTTTTTCTATCACGTACGGGTTTGTTTACAAATCGGGAAGAAACAAAAACTCTTACTTATAGTTACTACAAATATAACGGAATATGTTTGGTTCATTTATACAACCTCTTGTTGCCATAGCGACGAATAAATAATATTGACAAAGCAAAAATAATGTCAAAATGCACACACGCACGCACGCACAAGTACTATATCCTGAAATTACACGTCATTTGGCATGTTATATACTAGCAGTGTATTTCTTGTGGGTTCTAGAATGATCGACAAGACTCTCACGTCCCGATTAGTCTAGAGAAATGTATAGCCAGTGGTTGTCAACATTTTAAGCACAACAAAATGTGGTCGACTTCACTGAAAAAAGATTCATTTATGTAAAAGTACATGTGACGTTTTGTGAAAAACCTGTACGTGATGGAAAACAAATGGATATAATTTTCGGATTAAGCGTACAAGAGTTAGTGTAGAACTTGTAAAAATTTCTAGACAAACCATTGCATGTCTGTGCTAGTTAAAACAAACAAAAACAAAACAACTAATAATGATTTAAACGCTTTTCTACTTTTTATGGTGTTATATATTTTAGTTGTTGGTTTTTCATATCATATTGTTCATTTTACTATTAAATGTTAATAACGCCAGACTGAATAAACTTGTTAACTAAAGGTAATTTTAAACAATTTTATAAATTCAAATGGAGAATAAAACGAATTTTTGCATGTAAAATGCTGAAAGTTTCTCTGTACCACATTCTCTACCACATCCTGATAACTTCATTTTAAAAAGTTAGTGACTCAATAAAAGTTAACTCTCTGTTCAGATAGTTGTCTCTATAGTTAGGTATGGGCCATGGTCTAGTACCTAGTGTATTTAAACTGGAAATCAGAGGGTTTGTGTTTTGGAGCCCGTTGCCACAAAAATACGCTCTGCATTTTGGAGACAGTCAAATTACATTACTCAGTTGGATAGGAAGAGCCACAGTTGGTGGTGGGTGCTGTTTACTAGCTGTCTTTCCTCTAGTGTTTAGTCTATCAGCTCAGAATTAGAAAGCTATGCCTAGATAGTCCTTTGTGTTGCTTTGTGTGGAAACTGAAACAAAGTATGGTTAGATGCTAGAATAAATATTCCGTAAAACAAGTAAATATCAGGTTAAAGAAAAATATTTTTAGCAAGATTGTGACAATTGATTAATTAGGTTATTGGAAAGAAAAGGTTATATAAATTTGTTACATTAAAACTTGGCAAAAATATGTTTACAGCATTGAAGAAACATAACACGTGATATTCGAAAGTTGCAGATAGATATGTTTTTAAATATGTAAACATGAATTTAAAACAAATATATCACGTAAATAGGAGAAAAAGTGCGTGTTCTTATGATATGTAAACAAGCATTCCAACCCTGATTAAAAACTAGTGCCATTAAATGGATATTCTTTGTCAATATGTATATCTCAGTAGGTTAGAAATATAAATAAACCTGAAATTATTGGTACATATAAAAGCAACAGTCGTTAAACCTGCAGTTACTGGTTCAGTGTATTAATCATTATTTTTCTTAAGTAGATACGTTTATTTATGTGTGTATTTTACTGTATTTGTTAGCTCTTGCGTTTTCAGCTCCAGTAATTATCATTTAAAGTTGTTATAGGGTCAGTTTAATAAACAAACACCTAATCTCTCTGTCTTAGTAGCATTTAGTTTATTAGTAATTAAATGGTATTTCCAGTAGTAGTCGTCTTAATAAGTTAATATCTAAAGAAGGCCACACAGACTCTATAGAATTCTTGAAGTAAGTCACGAAAAATGTTTTTAATGATGGGCGCAAACTGAACATAAGTTTAATTTCTAACCAGGTTGATGATTGGTTTAAAAAAGAGAGATGGATAGTGTAGGGTGATTCAAATGTTTTGGAAAGAAGGATAGAAAAAGGTTATTTCATTTTGACTCTTAGATTAATTATTGAGAACATTTCGGTAACCATTCTTTATAATTAATATTTTATCATCATAATTACGTTTCTCAGAAAAAAAATCAAATACGGTGTTTGTATGGTACTTATGTTTTTTGAATAACCTTGAATTGACTTTAGGTCTGTATTGTTCAAGCACACAACGTGTATCAGTAAAATTTTACTAGTTTTTAGTACGTTGTATTGTTTTTTCCTAATAGAAATGATAAACATTCTTGTAGTTATGATGGACTCTATCATATACGATAATTTTAAATCTTAAGAAAATATTTTAATGTAATTAAATAGTATATAAAAAATGTATAATATTTTGAGTTGTCTTTCATTCAGCATAGTGAACCTATAATTTTATCAAACTGTACTTTTGAGCTTCGAAACAGACATTCAAAGAACGTCACATTTAATGACGAGGAACTCAGTTTTTATAAAATAAAACTTTAGAGACGACTTGAATAGGTAATGAAGAAAACTTTATTATAAATATACAATGTTTCAACAAAATTATGTCTCCAAACTTTATTTGACGCTGCAGTTACAATCGCAGACCTTGCGGTCTTCATCATTGAAACCAAATCGAAATGCAAAGTAGTGTTGCTTTATTGATTTCTGCAGTAGTGTTTTTAATTAGTCTTCAATGTTGTTTGAATGTCTACTTAATTTGCACTTTTAATAAGCGTATAAAATAAACGTTATTGTCTAAATTTCCTTTTGGTTTTTTTTTTTTAGAGCAGAAATAAACTCTTAATATTCTTGTTCTATGATATTTTGCCATTTTGATGGATTTTATGTGCTCTAACATTATTAAGAATGTCACGAAGATACAAATTTTTTGTTAAATGAATTACGTTATTTAGTGTTCTAGTTTCGTTATTTGTTCACAATAATAGCCCCCTGCAAAGAGAAACAAAATTTATATAATAAATCGTAATGCTTCCATTTATTTTATGCCATTACAATATTAGGATTAAACTGTACTTCGTATCGAACACATGCTTCCATTGCATGTTAAACGCAATGAAGGAGATGCATCTTCACGTTGTGCAAAATATTTTTCTGTATTTTGATTAATCATAATAGTAAAGTAAACGAGATTCATATTTGATGGTTGATACACTGTTACACTTTTCTCTCCCTGTAGCAACAAATGCACGCTCAACAGCTGCCGCCTCATGCCCATGCTCCGCCTATCCCCATGATGCCTCACGCAGCATTAGCAGGTTTGCAACCGCCGACAATGCCACCTAGCAGTGCTGCTGGATTACTTGCTTTGTCAGGATCCTTGACAGGTGGAGTTCCCACTACTCATCTCTCTGGAAGCACTTCCGGTTCTTCAGCATCACTAAAGGAACATCGAGATGACAAACGAATCAACTGTACGTCCTTCGTCAATCTATCTTTATTCAGTTTGATTTTTGTAGTATTTATTTCTGTGTTTCTAGCATGAATTTGATATTATTATGATAGTAAAGAGTTCCACTAGTTAACTATTAAGTTTCAATAATAATTCAAATGAAGAATTATTATAATTTTCTTTAAAGAAGTCCAGAAATTATAAAATTAATTTGTAAGTAGCATTTTCTTAAACGTTAAAGCTATTACCAAATATTCCTTTGCTCCCCTTTTAAAAACTGGGACACATCTTTTAACTAACTGCAGCAACATTTCAGATTCCTTTGCTCTCCTTTTAAAAACTGGGACACATCTTTTAACTAAGTCCAGCAACATTTCAGAATATCGTCATCCTACTATGTTACACTTGCAAACATTTGTTGCTCTGTTCTTTTTTCATGAGGTTCTATTTTACTATTTTCAAGCATATCTGTACTTTCCTAAGTATTTAACTTTCAAGAGTAAACAGGCCGTCTGTTTAGGCTTTTCAAAAATGATTAATGTTATTGAACGCGTAATTGTCAATTTTTACGTAAGTACCCGTACGACATGAAGCTATATTATTTTCAGATTACGGTACTCCTTTTCTTGGGGTCTAAGCAAAGTCTGATAAACTATATAAGCAGATTACCGTTCCATACTATTTAATTTACTTGCATGAGAAACGAATGTTCCAACTCAAGCTCTTGGGAGAGAATTTTCAAAGCAGTAATTAGATTACGCCATAAATTATCAGCACGTAGTTCACTTCAAGAAGATGAGGAGTCTAGCCAACTTTCCGCTGGTCTTGTAGACTCGTACAATTAACAGGTTTTTCAATGTAATCGATATTCGTCAAATGAAAGCTCGTGGCACCGCGGAAATCACGCTATCTTATTCTCGCGCCTTATGTAAAGGTTGTCTAATTACAACATGTATGTAATTGACCACGAACAGCGAAACGTTACAGAGAAGGAAATACCTTAACACTATCCAAATATTTTGATAGTAAAATTATTTATAATAATTTAACTCGAACTTACCATTTTGGGTCTGAATGTTTTAGATTTTTCATCTTTTACGTTATTCGTGTTAAATATCATTTGATAATATTGTACTTTGAAATTCAAAAGTATTTAATGTTTATTTTACGAAATTAATTGCACTGCAGGATTTAACGTAACGCATTTTGATAACTGTACAACATTCTTAGTTTTGTTGTGCTTTATGTTACTACATTTCACGCAATCAAAGTTGAATTTGTTTTCATAACTATTTATTAACTTACACGAAATTTAAATTCCGTATGGTTTTGCTCTCCACGACTCTCAGGCATTTAAAATGGTAGTGAAGAATCAACGTTTCATTTTTCATTTGAGAGCAGAGAAAGTATGGGGTTTATAATTTCCGGTCTACATTGAAGGTTGTATAAATGGTTAAATATATTTTCTCACTAGCGACACATAGGATTTTGCAAACATGATTTCCATGTTTAAAACATTTTGTTGTCTGATAAAGTAAAGACTATTTGATTTGTTTTTTAATAACTGCGTCGTTCACGTGTTTATTGGCTTGGTATGACCTAGTTCTTCGACTCATAATATTTGGGTTGCAGATTCGAATCCCTGTCACAAAATATGCTCATCCTTTCAATCGTTGAGGCGTTCTAAGGTGATGGTCAACTTCACTATCCGTTAGTGAAAGGGTAGCCCAAGAGTAGGTGGTGAGTGGTATTAACTAGCTGCCTTCCTTCTAGTCTATCACTGCTAAATTAAGAACGGCTAACGCAGATAGCCCACGAGTAGCTTTGCGCAAAATTCAAACCAAACAAATCAGTGTTTATTCGTTCTTCCAAGAAGATATTATGACATATAAGCTCAGAAATGCATTTCATCGATACGTAAAATATGAAGATAACCGTTCATGATGTTTCTGTGAATGATTTTCTAACACAACAAATATATAAAATACGTTTTACCGTATTCAAGACCAAAACAAAGATAGCCATCCCAAGTATGTTTTAATTATTATATACCAGTACAGGAATACATCAGTTTTTTAAACAAAATGTGTTTAACTGGTTTTTAATTTTAAAATAATAATATTGCTATAAAACATGTTTAAAGTGTTCTTTTTTAATTTAAAAGTTATATTATAATTTACGTCATAAAAATTAATAATATTTTTGCTTCTTTAATTCATTTCTATTGGCTCTTCTCTACGATGTACATACCCTGGATGTGAAATGTTCCTCACCATGGCAACTATGTGATAAACAGCTCTTAATGATGACAGACAGGTAAACACTTGTTTTATGTTGTATCAGGGATTTTATTGGTATTCTTAAGTATCATTGTAGTGTAAAAAAAAAACATAGATAACAAAGTGTATGTGCATGTTTCTCTACATGTGTGAAAGTTGTTTTTGTTTGTTGCTTTAACATTTAAGTTTTTTTTTTTTTTTTGTGGATCGGGTTTTTATATACAGTGGAACCCCTCTAAAGCAGCCACCTTCGGGACTGAGGCAAACTGCATTGATTAGAGGGGTTCCACTGCACATAATTAGGGATTATGTAAACATAAAAAGGACTGTGATTGAATGACCGCTTTCAAGGGGTGGCCGCTTAGAGGGGTTCCACTGTAGTACTTTTGATGATATATATATATATATATATATATATAATATTTAATCGACTTTATTTGTCACCACACAAAGAAATAAACCAACGTAGAGTTATGCTCATTGTAAATTACGGGTGATGTTAATCGTTCAATTAACGTAATTGGCAAACAAAGTTCTTACAGCAGGATTACTAATGACAAAGTACAATAACCAATCTTTGGGTTTGAGAATTTAGTGGACCTAAGAGTTTGTGTTTCATTTTAAAAACTCCTGTTGAACATTGTTTTCTGAACACTACTATTAGATTAATGAATCACAACCTCGCCATAAATAGTCAAAGCAACATAATAAATATTTTTAACGTATAAATATAAAAAGGGCTGTGATAAATTGTCAAGGTTTTCATAAGTTCATTTTGCATTAATTTTTGATATTTTTCTGAAAGGTAATTAGCCAACAGTTTATGTAATTTTTATTGTCCTATTTTTCTGTGTTCAGTCTGAAACATTAAAACACATTTGTGTGATTATTATATCGACATACATGGTACCTGAGGCTTACTTTTTGTGGCAATTAATCTGATGTCACAAAAGTATTACTACTCCTTTGTTTAACCTTAATGTAGCCACAAAAACAATTTATATTGAGAGAGAAATGCTTTGATGACAGAAGTCATTTTTCTCTTCTGCTTGAGGACTGTAATAATAACAAAAGTATTTGAAATGTAACGTTTTTGGTCTTTGCATGTTATATGTGACTCTGTAAGCTTTCACCAAAACGATATATTACGTTTCTCCATTATCTTTTTGTGAATTTCAGCATACCTTCTGCCAACATATTGTTCACTGTTATTTGAATCTTAATTTGCTCTTAGTAATACAATTTCTGAAGCGATTACCAAGATAGCTGTTCAGCAAAATACGTCAGGGGGCTAGCATTTTTATATAGAATAAGTTCTCTTTGTAATAGCTTTAATTAAATTATAATGCATGAGATAGATATAGTAACAGTAGATGGCATTGATGACGGATATAAAGTAATACAAGTTTGCATTAAATGTACAGTTTAGAGCCAATGTGCAAACAGATCAACCATCCTGTATGTATTATTTATCTTGAAAATGATTTGGAAAGCCATTCTTTTTTTTTTTATCTTCTTAATTAAGCATTCCATAAAATTCGTTTTCTGTCTTCACATTATTTAATGATATTAACAACATTGATACCATGGTTTTCCTGAAACATTTGATACAGTGTTATTGAACACTTTAGTTTTTAAATAACAGCGTTATCATTAAGTTTGGATTGGATCCAGTCATGCGATATTAAGAGTATCGATTAAAATACGAAAATGATATATTTCTAAATGTTAAAATATAAATGAAAACATCAGAAACAGAGAAAATTGTAATAATTGACTTATTGTGGTTTTATTGTTTATAAATGGGATAAGAAATATGTTCAACTAAAGCAGTGCGAAAGTTTTCCAACTTATGATTTGATATACCTGATATTTGATGTTTATATGGTGGAGGTTATAGAAAATATTCATTAATAACCTTTGTATGTTAGCAATGTGCAAGAAAGTGTGATATTTTGAGCAAAAATAGTGATATTTGAATTATTCACTGAATTCGTAAATTAATAAAAGTTTTGGAGAAAAAAGCTGTAAACAATTTTAAGAATGGAATGACTAATTATTTTTTAATACCTTCAATGTATCTAGGCATCGTCGGCATCAATAAGTCACGGTATTTTCGATGGCTCTCTCACTTTCACTTCAATTTAAATTTTTATATAATGTTTTCAAATCTTCATGATGCATTTACACCTGCAATATAGACAATGTATAAAAGGCCTCTCATATTCTCGGAAATGCTGAAATGTACATATTGAGTGCCTCGCAGAAAATTAAGTTTACACGTGCTTAATAAAGAAAGTGGTATAATTCCACTACCAATCACGCTTTTCTAGCTGCATAAAACCGTTAGTCCATTTTAACGATTCAAAAATCAGGGTTAGCTAAGGTTACCATAGCGTATTTGATGAGTTTTTCAGAGCATGATTTGTAGCTTATGCTTATACCTTTCAGAAAATTACAAATATCTAACTTGTTGCTCGGAGAAAGAAGTATTTACTATATATATGTGAGTACATAAAAGAAAAAAATATAATATGCTACATGCACTACTTATAGTGGTCTCTTTTTATCAGAATGTTTATATGTTCTTAAGTATCTCTTTATATGTAATATTGTTTAAGATATTCTAGTATATCATAGACAGAGAAAGAGCGGTCTGTTGTTGAAATATTCCCAACCCTATTTCTGGCAGGTTCTTCCCGTGCCAGAAGAGGGATTTTGCTCGTCCATACTTGAGGCAGAAGTTAGCTAGACTACTTGTATGTATACCAGTACTAGTGTACGTACCGAGCCGTATCAACACCATCTGAAGATTATGTCCGCCCTTGCAGGTCTCCTAAAGTGTTTGCTGCGTGTCAGGTTTCAGATGTTTGGGGAGCTCACAATCAACAGTTCCACGTAGCATGCTCTCATTAGTCACACTTGACTTGCTGAGCACGGGCGGTCTACCCCTTTCCCCCTTCTTCTACCTAAATGACAATCTCCAGACCAGCCGCAAGCAGTTTAGCTACACCTAGCCAACAGGTGCTCGAGTGATGCTATCAACAGGGGTTCGTCCGACCAACAAGACGGACAACCGCACTTCAAAAATGACATTCTACGCAAATGCTAATCCCATCAGAAGCCCTTTAATAAGAACATAGTGTTAATAAACCTTCAGAGAAACCATAATTACCCCCAGACATTAGCTAGCATTATATGTTCTATCTTTAGTCTTAATATTTGCTCTGTGGAACTGACGGTCGAAAAACTAAAAGTACGAAATAAAATATTGTGGCGAAATCTTCTTATCAACTGACATTTATTTCTATAAAAATAAACACCAGAATCTTATAAATAAAGATTATCTGTTTTAGAAAGTAACCAGAACCTCCTTAATAAATATCTGTTTTAAAAAATAAAAATCAGAACCTGCTTAGTAAAGGTTATCTTAAAAATCAAACAAACAGAAACTTCTTAATCAGAGTTTATGTAGATGTACAACATAAGAAATGATATTATTAACTGAAGTTTATCTGTTAACTCTAACGACCAAAACCTTATTAACTAAGGTTTATCTATAAAACATAACACGATCGTAAATCATGGATAGCAGAGTTGTCAACTTTACAGGTAGGATTAAAATTGTATCTTCAACGTATTACTGTATTATCGGTGCCTTAAGAATAAGCAAGCTAATATGTATAATTTCTTCAGTGATGTCAAGAAAACCCACTTATAGAGAAATACATATGTAAAAACGGCTCGTTTGGGTTGAGAAAAGTTTTTACGTAGAGGAGTAAAAAATTTTCTCAACCCAAACGAGCCGTTTTTACTCCTCTACGTAAAAACTTTTCTCAACCCAAACGAGCCGTTTTTACATATGTATAATTTCTTATTTCTCGTAGCGAACAGCGTTGGGTAAAATACATAATTCTTTTCAGCGCCTTCATTTATTTGCCTCAACTATCTCAGTGGCGTTTTTCAACATCATCCCCTGCGTTTTTATTTGTTTGTTTCTAACTCTTATCATATTCATATCTATTTTTAATTTAAGAATGTTGAGAGTTTGTTTGCAAGTGTCGTTTAACAGTGTAAATGTTTTTTACCTTCCTTATTATTATTACCATTTCTTTACTTTCTATTTCAAATATCTAGATAACTAACAGTCAGCTCGGTAGTGTAACGTTTTTGACATATCAGTAATATTTTGTCTTGTTCAGCACATGCTGCTTTACCGTAAGCCAAAAAAAAAAAAGTTATTGGGTGATATTTATGTATGTGACTCAATAATCTTGAATTAAACTTGAGACATTTTCAAGAATAAAACTAATTTTGATAATAACTTTCAGGCTTTGAGAATATATTCTGGGTAAAGAATATACTTTATTTTAGTAAACTAAGGTGAACTGTAGGCCTAAATCTTTAGACTCCTCTGGGAGGTACTACTTACCCAGATTAGTGTTGTAAAATAAGTTCTTGTATTTTTTCAAGCCACGCCATTGCACATGTAATTAAGCATGGAAATGGCCTGAGGGGGTATCCTTTTTCTTTATATATATAAACACGTACAAGCATTGTTTTCTCTGACTTTCCACAGTTTTCCTATGTTGACTATCTGGGTTTTATAATTTTGCATGTAAGGCTTTAGTGCATAATTATTTATATTCTTTTCCCAGCTTTTAAAAGATAGTCACTTTGGAATAGGAAATTACCACTTACTTTTATTTTGCTTTTTGTCTATAATTGAATGAACTGTATAATATTATATTCATACAATTCAATGACCTTATTTACAAAAACATATGTTGATTAAGTAGCAGAAAAAAAAAAAATTAACACAGACATTACCAGTGGGACTTTTCTGTGTGTTTTACATTCACCTATAAAAATCACATAGTTTCTAAACTGTAAATGAGATAACATCATGGCCACTGCTTTTGGTAGAAGTTGAAAACCACTTTCCAGTATACATGGATTTCTATAGTTTTAACTCTCCTAAGGTATACATTTGATGAAAAAACTTGTTAAAGTGAAAGTAGATTTTAGTTTATGATATTACAAGTTCTTACTAGAGTTGTGGATATACAAATTAACATTTTACTCTTTAATAAAAGGTAGTTTTTCATGAATCACATGCTTGTTACAATGTTGTTTTGTCTTCAAGCTTGTTTGACTTTGTCAAAACTTCTCTCTTTTGTTGGTGATATTTGATATTACTTTTATTAGTAAAAATAACAACTAAAGCTTCATGAACGGTTCCTTCTGTGGGCATATTTCTTGTTAGTATATAGCTGTTGCTCATTTAACAACGTTAACACCAATGAATATCCTATTTTTACTATGTTGTAAGTCATCTCTTGACCATAGTCTGTGCAATTGTGTATTTGCAGTAAGAAATTATCTTTTATTCTCTTTCCATCAGATAAATCACTGATAATTAAAGAACTAACTTGGCTATTGTGACATTTGTTCTCTGCCATTATTTATTTCTAATTCATGCTAGCTATTTTTTAGATTTCTTGTTGGAGTGTTATTTCATCCATTTAACAAGTCATTGTAGCTTGAAAACTCAAACAAAAATAAAAATAAATTTCAATTTGAACATTTTAATCACTAAAAAGTATGTTTGCTAAATTGGTGAGGGCATGGCATCTTCTGGGACATCATTATTGCAGCTGGTGAAGCATTTCTAATTTCAGCAATTAAAATAATGCTTTAATCATATTTAGCTACTCAGATCATAGTGTAATAACTCAAGTGTATATTTAAAGAAGAAATACGAAACATTGTAAAAACGTTGGTTTAGTTTTACTAATGATTATGTGATGAAAATATTTTTATACTATCTTAAATACATGTTTTTTGTATAAACCCTATTTAAGTTTCATTATCACAATATGCATTAAAACAGGAAGAACTGTAAATGCAGATCAAACTTCTAACAGCTTATAATAATAATAATAATAATTGAATTTAAATAATAAGTAAAATATTTGATGTGTCCTGAAAGAATATTACAATTGTGACACTGTGCTCTCAACTGTTGCATTCTAATGTGTGAGTAAATGGGTGTTTGGTGAATACATACAAAAAAAATATGCCTTATAATTGTTAGTTAGCCTAAAGAAAGTAAGGGTCTAGATTAGGAGAACAGATACCACTTGTGTGACAAACAGTGTAAGGTTATTTTACTGAAAATACATGTATTACTTACTACACACTCATCTGCATAATTAAAGTAAACTGGGAAAAGAACAAAAATACAATGATGTTAATATGTATATAATAAAGAACTTTTATGTAATAATCTGAGAAAAAAAAATTAAAATTCCAATTTAAGTAAAATTTTATGCATGCATATATGGATATTTTCAGAAAGGCCTAGAAATTGATATATTAATAATTAGTTTTTCCAAAACAAATAAATTTTATTAATGTGTAAGAGGAATTACAAAATTATTATAAAAACTATATTTTTTGTAATTGTTAAAAGTGTTTTACTAGAATATTTTGAAGTATTTATTTTGTGTTCAACATTTTTTGTGTTTTTTTTTTTTTAAAGTCTGGAATAAGTTCTTGCATAAAGAAATATATTGAATAAGTCATTCATAATTATATTGGACTAACAGGTAATTTTCACCTCTGTTATGTAAAAATAAACCTTCATGTACTTTGGTGCATGATTACCTTATCAAAATGTGTGTTAAACTGACATGAACTCTATCACTAATTTTTTGGTTAAAAGGTACCTAAGACTAGATACAGTTCTAGCATCGTAATAGGAACAGTTGGTGGGCTGCATTCTGTAAACAGAGATATTACACCAGTTCTTTACACAACAAAACAAAAAAACTAATTTATCAAATATCGGTATTGCTGCAAATAAGTCTCTACCTTAATGTTGTTCAACCTTACTTACTTCATTCTGATATGTCTGATGTAAAGCACAGTTCTCATATTTTTGATAGCCAGTTTTATTTTTTCTCAAAATGTAAGTTTTTCTGTATGTCAATGCTCTGCTTGAATTTTCTGAGAATTTTCAAGTGTATAAAAAGTAAGTGTATTGTTGAAACAAAATGTGAAAGTATGGTACTATTGTTTGAATGAAAAAAAAACAGGAAGCATAAAATATCAAGTTAATCATGAATGAATCATAATGCATCAAAATAGAATAAAATGAAGTCTACAAGACTACAACAGACAAAATAATTTTTATACGTGGATTACAAGAATAATAGGAAATTTCAAATAATTCACAATATCAAAATGTCATGACTACATAAGACAGAGCATTTGTCTCCCAAAATTAGAAACTTATTTAATGAAAGCCATTGTCTATAATCACACCCCACATCAAAAATCATATTGTCAAAAAAATCACTTTTTTTATTCTTATATGAATAGAATTTGAAAATACCAATAATGAGTTACTATTAATTAAGTATGTAGCAGTAAAAAATAACACTAAACAGTCATGGTATTATTTATAGAGCTGTCAATAAATTAATGGTGATAGAAATGTTGTTAAGACTATTTGCTTAAAAATTAAGAAATAAAGACTTGAATTACCATTTATACTTCATTTATCTTGATAAATAATGCAACATTTTAAAAACAATAAAGTATTTTTTGATATATAGATGAATGGACAAATATTAAACAGATACTTAATGTAACTGAAGATAAAATTGATTTAAGGGAAAATACTGGTATATACAAAATATCATGCAAATGTAGAAATATTTATGTAGGACAAATTAGAATAAATATAAAATACAGAATGAATGAACACAGAAATGTTAAAGTAATAATACAGAATCTCACCTTTAATTGAATGTTTTAATAAAACTAAACACTTCATTCAATGGGAAATAACTTATTTTTGTACAACCTACAAACATTGGTGATGATAATATGTGGGAATCTGGTGAGAATCAAATGTAATGAAAATAATTTCAAGTATTAAATAAAGATGGACTAATGTCATTAATAAATGGCATGAAAGTCTTCAAGCTAAATTCTATTTAAATTTGATCATGTGATTTTTGAAAGTATGTATAGATGCAAAATATTGCTCACCTGATGATAATACTGTAAGACATTAAAACATAAAGCATATGAGACTGTTCTTAGTCTCACAATATCTTTATTAAGTAAAATAATTTATATTGTGATTTCAGACTGTGCACAGTCTCACTTTAAATATTTATTGTGTACTTTTAAATGTGTGCTTTATTTCTTCAATATGTACATGTTAAAACGTGCACACATGCCATTCTAATCTTACAGTATAATGATTTTTGAACTTTATTTTCAGTTTTCAATTTATTAATTATTCGACTTAAGTCTGTTTGGTATTATTGCTGTTTTTTTTAGGAAATTCTGTTTAATATAACATCAGATGAGCTGTTGATTTATTAATCATGCATTGTTGGTTTTTCCATAATAAAACTTGCATTTTTATGTTGTGAATATGACCAAGCAAAGAATGGTTCCAGTTTTTACTGACCTTTGAAACTGTGTGTAATAAAATTCAAATATATGCCCCAATTGTTCACATGAGACTCAGTGTGCAGTGTATTAAGTGTTCTTAATGGGGTAATGTAACATTTTTTATGGTTATCTTAATGCACATTATTTGTTGATCTTTTAGCGAAACTCACTTTCTCCTCATGACCGTAACAAACAGAGAAGCCGCTCACCAGAGGTAGATTTGGACAAGAAGCGGAGGCGAGATGACAAAGTTGATCATGTAAGAATTTTTTAACTTAGCTAGAACAATAAAGTTTTTAATCAGTTGTGATTTCATGTTTATTATGTCAACACTTACCTCTTTATTCTGTTGAACTGAAACATAAACTGTTAAATGTGACTTTGATAGTTCTTACATTATTGCTTATAAACAATTATTCAGCCTTAAGCCACTAATTGAGCAGAATTTTAATTAATCAGTTTAGCTAGAATATTGTATTCTTTATTTTCCAATATGAATAACAACTTATAAATCACAACATGAAAAGTAACTCCACAAAAAAAATGTTTTTGGCTTTGTATCACATTTATTAGTTAACTTGTTGGACTCTGAATCCCAAGGATTCATGGATTGCAGTCTATTGCTGCAAAAATGCACTCCATTTTCTAGGACCATAGGTGTGCTATAATAGTGACTGTCAAATCCATTATCCTATCAGATGTGTGAGTAGCTCAACTATTAGCAGTGGGTGCTGTTGACCAACTGCCTTCTACATAGTTTGGTAGTTCCAAGTTAAGAATAGTTTTGTGCACATAGCTCTTTCTGTAACTAATAAATAATGAGCTAAGTTGTCATTAGGTATTTAAGATTATTTTTATTGGTCTAAATATTATACAACATTTTTGATAAACAACTAAAGAAATGGAGTTTTATTGTTTTATTAATATGTGGTTCATTTAATTTCATTTTGTATCTAGACAACATACCAGACACTTTCTATAGGGTGTTAATCTGAGCAGATAATTATATGGTGTACTTAATTACTCTTAATCCATTAGTGCAAGTAATCTGAATTTGTGAAACAGTCTGATAGGTTTAACTTTGCCAAGTCTGAATATTATATGAGATACATCTGCAAACGGTCATTCACATTTTCTTTAAAAAAAAAAAAAAAATTGTTATCAACATTAAAGTGTGATAAAAGTATTAGTTTAAATAAGTCCACAGCTAACATGAATAATTAATAAATTATTATTGGATTTAAATCATATATCTGTTGTTTCTGATTAACTCTTTGTGCTACAGCCATAAGTTGGACTTAAAATGCATATATTAAGCTTTATTTTTGAATTAGAAAATTAGCTACAATATACTAGTAACTACATAATACACAAGTGTTGAGTATGTTTTATATCAAACAGATGTAACACAAAACAAAGTTTCTTTGTTAATATTACAAATCTCAGATAGTGTTTTCAAGAGCATTTTGTTTTTTGATATATGAAAAGTTACGTCTTTAATGTTGACATCGTTGATGATCACTTTGAAAGTTCTAACTTCATAGATAACTCTATTTTTCATTGAATTTAACATCAAAAATGTTTTTTTATGCTGCCTGTGTCTAAAAACAAGCTATTGGCAGTTTGCTCTTCAATTCCACAGGGCAGTGACGATGAGAAAAGTGACCAAGATCTAGTTGTGGATGTCGCCAATGAGGTTAGGACCTTCTGGTGTTGGCTAACCATGTTTATTTATTTATTTGTATGTAGAATGCTGACACATTCTTAATTTAGTCAACCCTCACATCTTATGTTATTCAACATGTAGTACAATCTTCATTGCTGTGGATATTGTTCCCTGTTTTTTTCCCTTACTGTTCTTGCTAATATTACATTTCTTTGATACAACTGGTCATTTATACTTTATATGTTGAAAACTGTATTTGATACTTTGTATATTTGTAATGATTAACTTAACTTCAGTCCTCTTTTTAATATTAAACTTACCAGTCTTTGAATATGTATTAACTTACATAGCTGTTTCCTGTTACTTGTTTAGTTTCACAAGTATTATGCTAAAAGCAAATATTAGATGGCTCACTCCAGTATTTCTTTTCATTAAAATATATTTCTTTTATACAGGATCCCATCTCCCCTCCAAATCGACAGACTTCTCCAAGAGAAAATGGAATTGACAGAAGTGTCAAGAGGGAACGACCTGTCAGCAGGAGTGGATCTTCTTCCAGTACAGGGACTCCAGTTTCAGCTAAGCACAAGGATCATATGGTAGGCTCAGGTTAGAATATAAATTCTATTGTAGATGGAATGAGTATGACCTTAAAAAATGTTTAAGAAAATGTTCTTGTGCATTAAAGAACTTGGCAAGAAATAATGCAAATATAAAGTTCTGAATACATTATTATTGACAGTATTACATCTGTGCACATAACTTTATCAGTGAGATATTATTTTTCTTAATTTGTATTAGTATTAATATTGTAAATTTATAAATAATTATAAATTTATCTTCAAAAGATTTTTATGTGATCTCTTACTTGTTAAAAAAAAAAAAAAGGAAAGATAACTTTCAATCAGTGATGTAACATTATCATAGTCCAAAAATATTTCAAAACCTGAAACCAGACTTTTTTTTTTGGCATAGTACATTAATTTGGATGTTAATGTCCTTTTTTCACTTTAACTGGTCAATTTTATTGGAGCAACTTGTATGTTTTAATTTAATTTCAATTTTTATCCCTCTGTCATGTTAAGTTAAGAACATAAGCTTACAATACCTCTTTTGCTCTTAAACATGATGTAACTTTTCTTTTTTTGCTACTTTGGTTACTAGAATATTTAGGAATATTCAAGTGATTAGTTAAGGCCTGTCTTTCTTTTTGAAGGGTTAAAAAACAGTACTTTGTTTTCCCAGAAACATAAGAACAGTTATGACTAACTTTTAACTTACTTTTAATTTTTTTTAGTGCAAACAGCATATTAAATTTGTCTATTTAATTTTCCTTTAGAATGACAAACCTCCTACACCAGTATCCAAGCCATTGACTCCAACAAGTTCTGGTATGCCCAACACAAGTTCTGGTAGCCTGAAAGGTGTGCCTAAGCCACCTTCTCTTGGTAAGTTAATTACTATCTGTTTGATTTTTCTGTTTTATTATCATGAAATATGAACAAAACATTTGATTACATTAAGCTTAGATGTTAGAAAAGTTTGATTAACTAACCACCAAATACATAGTCTCAACTTTGTTTTGCATTTGAGACAAGTATTATTTAATTATGAAATAAATACTTCTTTTCTTTCTAATAAATACTTAATATATGTCAATATTATTATAAATCTTCAATTGTCATTTTTTGTCACTTTTTACAATACACTTAAGCCTTTTGCAACAAGCTTGGTATAATATACACAAGTTTTTTTACACATTTGCACACATCAGGTATTTGCATTATACTTTTTGATACAGAATGTGTATCTTCACAAAATGTGGTGGACTTTTAGTACAGGTTACAAGCTTTTGCTACACAAAAAATCAGATTTTTTAATGAAATATTTTTACTGAAGATTTGTTTTTGAAAATATAGTCTATTTCATTACTAGTCTGAGTGCAATGTGATTTCATGTTATGATCAAAAAACCTATTCTTTACCCCAAAAATCTTAAATATTTGTATAATCTGTACAGCCTCCTTATTAAATTTCAAATATATTTTTCAGTAAGACTATATTTTATTTTCTATACTTCAATTATGTGGGATCTGTTACTTAACCAACTTCGTAACCATTATAAAAAAGTTAGAAAATAAATATATAATGTAAAAATGGCTCATTTGGGTTGAGATTTTTTTTTTTTTTTACATAGAGAAGCAAACAATGTTTCAACCTTCTTCGGTCATCGTCAGGTTCACGTTTCACAGCTGCGTTTCAATTATTATAAATTTTATATATATGTATATAGATTATTACTATTTATAAATAAATTATTAAACTTGTTTTTTTTTCTTAAAATATAGAACAATAAATCAGAAAGTAAAGCAAACAGTTACCTCTTCTCGCTATGACCTTTGTACATGGTTGTTGCTGGACATAGGTAGCTAAGCCTTTTAAAATTTCACACATGGAGGATATCAAACAAAATTATTTTTAGGTTTTATATATATACTTGAATAACCAAAAAATATAACTATGCTGCAACCATAGAATTCCACTACAATTTATTAAGCTTACTAACTAAGTTTTATCTAGATTTTATAAAATATAAAACTTTGAGCAGACTAAAGACACAACTTTGGATCAAAAGAATGAGAAAGCCTTTTCAAAGATTAAAATGGTAGGGAAATCCACTCTGGAAACATTCTAAGCTTTTGATTGGTTATTCACATGTCATATATTGAAGTAGGTGTATATTAGGGACCGTTTCAGAAGTGGAAAGAAGTTAATGGGGCCACCATGTTTGATTCAATACATAAGCCATTAGCAAATTAAAACAATATGAGGTTCTTACTTGATATTTTGCTGTATTCAACATACCACATGACTCACTAAAAATTATATTTAGATGTGTTCTTTTAATATTTACTTTTAAATTAAGAAATTAACTCATATATAATATTAAAGTTTGAATTATAATCTACAATTTGATTCCAAACATATTGACATAAATTTCACATGGTTAAACAGATGATTTTGATGACAGAAGGGCTAGAATTAACTTTCTTATACTTATTCAACTATATATATAACTAAGATCCATTAGTTTCAAATTCAGCTTATACTGTTATAAGTATACGTAGGTTATAAATTAGGCTAAATACATTTTATTATTAATATTATGTGTATTGTTAGTTCAAATAAATCATTAATTCTATTTAATTATAGGTAAGCTTTATTGATTTAATGTGATTACAAAGTAGTGATAAAATTATATTGGTTCATAAATGTTAGGCTTAACAGTAACAGTGTTAATAGTAGGCTACTGGTATTTGGTATTAAGTTTTTCTTCAGGTTTTATGTATAAATACAATGGTGAAGACTAGTGTAGAAATTAAGTGTTCACAGTTTGTTAGGTGTAGCGGATGCAGTGAGTGGGTTTTATCCGGGAACCAAGGACTGGCATGTAATTTAAAAAAAACTAGTAATGAAGATGTGTAAGTTTTATGTAGAGTTTGTTGATCTAATTAAAGTATAGGCCACAGTTTATACTTCCCTTTATCTGTTGTCTCTACTTTAATCAGGTTATCCTCCAATCCACAAACTTGAGCTTCTCCTGAAATCAATCATTTACATCCAAGGGACACATCTGCTAACAATGAAATTCAGGAAGTTAGAAGGAGTACTTACTATTAGAGTTAAAAGTAATGAATTTAGTTATAATGAGCCTGTTTTGTTAAGCAACAAGTTTCAGCTCTTGGCTTCTCTAGGTGAGGAATTATTGGAGGGAAGGAAAACAAAAGGGTCAGAGAAGGATGTGGATGATAAGCAGGTCATAGGTATGGGTGATTCCTTGACAAGGCCTGTGAATAGAATAGTCTGTGGGGTAAAGGAAAAAAATCAGATTATTTTACCCAGGGGCACTTGTGGAAGATATAACTGACAGAGCAGAAGATGTATTAAAGGACACTAGTAGAGATGCAGATTCTTTTATGGATGTTGGGACTAATAATGTAGGGAAAGATAAGCCATAGGAGCTAATTAATAGGTACAAAGGATCGATAAAAGGCATTTATAGAAAATGGCCTTAACTTAATTTTGTTGGGGATACTGCCAAAAATTAACTGTGGGAATGAAGTTATCAGTAGATCACTGTGTAATGCTACGTAAGGATGAGCAAATATACTGGTTGCACTCATGGATCAATTCTGTGGGAGAAAGGAGCTTTTTTGAGTGAATAGTTTACATTTAGATAAGGTAGGTGCTAGCTTATTTGCTAAGGCTATTAACTCAGCTGTAAGGGAAGTTTCAAACAAGGATCAAACAGTGGTGTGGGCCAGGAAAAATTAATGCATAAAGAATAAGAAGCAGAGAAAAGTTTAGCATGGGAAATTAGTATAGAAGTAGTTATAAGGATAGGCTTAATGGTTGCTATTGTAATGCTAAAAATATAAGAAAACATCTAACTCTAGAGCACTGGTAGGAAAGGAGAATTTTGATGTATTGGGAATGATTGAAACATGGTTAAACAGTTAATTTTGATGACAGAAGTTTTTTTGAAATACGTGGTTATAGGTTATTTAATAAGGATAGAGTATTAAAGATAGAGGGGGAAAAGTGGCTTTATATGTGAACTATGAGTTATATCTTTTGAAGTTGAGGATATAAAAGATAATAGCAAGATGATTGCATCAGTTTTGGTTTCTATTAGTTGATATAAAGGGAAAAGGCTTTTATTGGAAATTTATTACAGACAACCAAATTATACTGATGAAATAACTGAGAAATTTTACAGTTAGATAAAGATTTTATATGCTAATGAAGTCATAATTATGAGTGACTTTAATTTCAGACATACTGATAGGAAAATGCTAGAGGGAGAAATGTTTTTGGAAACAGTTCAGGATGGCTTTCTTTACTAATTAGTCAAGAAACCTACTAGAAACAATGCTATTTTTTATTTATTGTTAACTTCAAATATAGAAATGATCAAGGGGTGGAAATTGGAGACAATCTGGGTGCAAGTGATGTATTAAGTTTAATGTTTTGCTGGAGATAAGGAATAATGAGATTTTGGTTACAATTTTCAAAAATGCAAATTTTGAAGGGATACAACAAGGTTTTCTTTAGGTATGTTAAGGATAAAGAAAATGTTAGAATGGAGGTGAATCCCTTGAGAGATGATAAAGGAAGGTAGTATCTGATGATCATGAGATTGCTGGGTTATTAAATTTAGCTGGTTAAGAAAAAATTGGGAAGTTTAAAAAAATAATGAGGCTTTTGAACCAGATAATATTTCCTCAATGGTTTTGAAGAAGGTTAAAGATTGGATATGTGAACCACTTAGTACTATTTTTGGTTAGTTTTTAAATGGTGGGTAGGTTGGAATTTAGATAAAGTAATTCCTGTTTTGAAAGTCATTTAGCAAAGTTTATAATTTTATTGGATAGATAACATAGTTTCACTAAGGGAAAATCTTACCTTACAAGTCTTTGGACATTCTTTGAAAAAGCTGTTGTTTACATAAATAAGGATAAGAGTGTAGACTTTGTGTTTCTGAATTTTCAGAAAGCACCTGAAAAAGTGCCACATAAAAGGCTTGTAAAAAATTGTCTCAGTAAGTGTGGGGAATAAGTAGCAAATCAGATGGAAGAGTGGCAAGATGGAAGAAAGCAGAGAGTTGTTACAAATGGAGTTCTGTCAAATTGGATTAATGTCACAAATGGGATAGAACAGGGCTCAGTCTTAAGATATTTGTATTTTGTTAAGTAAATCAATGACAAAGATGAATGAATAGTCAATAAGTTACTTAAATTTGCAGGTGATATTAAGATCTCTGTTGCTTACTGTAAAGAGAATGCTGCTGCTCTACAAAAGGATTTAGATTATATATTGGACAAATAAATGATCAATGGGTTTCAATTCTAATAAATGCAAGATGATTCACATGGTTTATTATAGTCTGTATTATAACTATAACTTGAATAGGAATAACCTTAACAATGTTGTGAAAGAAAGAGATCTTGGTCTAATAGTAGACCAGTCTCTAAAGTCATCCAAGCAATGTATTGTTGCTAGTGGAGAGGCTGAAATCTGTCAAATTGTTTTCTCTTGAAAAGAAAGGAGTTAGGGGAGATCTGATTGAGGTGTTTAAGATTTTAAAAGGAATTGATACCATTGGTGCATTATCCTTTTTTTAGTTTTAACAGTGAGAATAATAGGACAAGGGAACACAAGTATATAATTTGACAGTGTGTGTGTCATCATCAGCTAAGACAGTTTTATTTTTTAACAGGGTGGTTGGCCTTTGGAATGGGTTGCTTTCAGATGTTGTAGAGGCAGTACATTTAAATAATTTTAAGTAAAAACTTGATAAGTATATGCATTATAAGGGCTCATTTTAAAGGATATTTTTAAAGTTAATCTAGTTTAGAGTGTGGAATAATTGAGAAGGACCAGTAGGCCCCATATTGTCACAAAACGTTATGTTATTTAATGTTGAATATGGGAATTGATCAATCAGCATTACAAGTATGAATGAAAATAAAAGCTAACCATTGTGTCTTTAATAGTTATTAACATTTTATCGTGGTTTAATGGGTTTTTTTTTTCTATCAAGACTTTTCAGAGCTAATTACAGACTTGTTAGTTTGTTTTTTTCTATAAGGAAAGTTGTAGTATCAGTTGTAAAAGCCTAAGTTCCCTGCCTAAACTATTTTATTAGAATTTTTTGAGTAGTCAGGCTGTTTACTACTGAACATTTTGCTATCTGATAATTTTGTTATAATTTTCCTTATATATCTTACTTTAGGTCATAAAATAAAAATATTTCATCAATATTAATTCATTAGACAAACACTTCAATCAGTAAAATATTAGATAATATTAGTTTATTAGAGAAACATCCATTCAAAATAGAAAAGGCTCTCATATGGTAAAACATTTTATTTAAAATGATGAAAGTTCAGAACTTTTTATAAATGCTGGGTTAAAACCCAATAACTGCCTTGAATAATTGTCAAGCCATATTAAGTTATTAATACATATATAGAACAGGTTGTGAAATACCCTAGTAACAAAAAGACCATAAGTGAGCTGACCAGTAACGAACTGTCCTAGAACTGAATTTTTCATAATTTTTGTGTTTCCTCTAACTTAATATATTCTATGCTCTTTGACTTTTAGAAGGTTTTAGTTAGTGTGTTGATTGAGAAAATGAGATCTCTAAATCATCTGTTTGGAGTATTTGTTGTTCATTGATCATTTTAAATAGAAAAATTAATATTTTGAAATTACTGAGAGAAAGTTTAAATTTATGATTTAAAAGATTATTATATTCTTTCATATGTCTTTGTAGACTAGACTACTTTGTGCAGCTTTGGTTTCATTTTACAAAATTTATAATCGTGATGAAAAAAATGGTGACCCTTACAAAAAACAAAACGAGAGAGACATCTGAACTGAATTTGACAGATCCAGCCATAGTTTACCCAGATCTAATAATGCAGATTCCATATCTGTCTTTATTTACTTGCAGCATAACTTTTACAAATATACTGCTATTTTGTATGCTGTTATTTTATAAGAAAAATGGGCCCAACACTCAATTTTGGTTGACTTTTATAATAGATAAAGGAATTAACATCAGTAAGGGTAATGATATTTTATCATTTTAATTTATTTAATTATCTAATTTTTATTTTCATAGGTGCTCCATATACATATCCTTTACCAGGAGGACCTTCTGGGTCTCTTCCTTCAATGCCTGCTGACCTCAGTTCAAATGCAAGCTATTCACAAGGTGTTTTACATAACAACATTTCTCCTGCCCTTAATTCTTACCCTCGATCAATGGTTAGTGTTTTGATATTTACTCTTGGCTTTGATATTAATACAAGTTTCCAAAATAAATAAGTTTTCTTGTAATAGTTAAAAAAAAACAAGACTTAACCTGTTGATACATAGTATGTGGCTGCAACATATATCTAGGTTAATGTAGTGTAACTGATTTAAAGGAGAACTCATCTGTTTAACAAATTTTTTATCTTTAATTAATAATGCAAATATCAACATTCTAATATCTAAGGTGTTCCTGTTATCCTTAATAATGCAATTAAACTGTTGATGATTAAAAGGTGCTCTATGTGGAAAACATTAAATTATATATGTCTGGATTTATTCAGTTTTCATACGTTGTTATGTTTATGCTTAGAGAAATTTTGGAATATGTATTTTATTTCATGAGAAAGTTAGCTATTTAAACAGGTGTATATTTTCTTACATCATTTTAATTTGATTTTATGTCTGCAGTAATGTAACATTCATTTTTTCACACTCATTCTAGAATAAAATGTTTTCTTAGGTTTGTATGGCTTCATCTGTTAATCTTTTTACTTTATTTTTTACAATAATTTACAGGTTGCTTATGATTCTCATCCAGCTATTAGGCCTGCAGGGTTTAGTTCTATTTCAGGAGGTAAACCGTAAGTAATTTTAAATCTGTTTTATTTTTGACTAGTTAAGTTCATTATAAATTCTCAAGTTTTATATATTCATATGAAAGCGTGCTATTAAGTTTTCTGTCACATGTGGTCTGAGGAAGCATAGAGGAGATATAAGTGTTTGCAATTAAATAAGGATAGCAAATTGGTTCTATGAATATGAACATTTTAAGGTATTTGTATATTCTGAGATGTAACGTTATAAGAAATCAAGATGTTCTTTTCTTTATCAAATGTTCAGGTGTTTTTGATATATTAAGTGTATGAATGTGCAAATCTTCTGATATTAATACATTAATCCTAATCATTTTTATTGAGTTACTTCTAAGGCCCAACAACACTATTATTCCCAGTGTTATCACACATATCCTCTATTTTTATCATTAACCAATTAATCACTATTGTTAACCATTACAGTCATGTTGTACTGCATGCAAGCAAGATACACTGCAAAGAAAGAACTAAGTGATGAGTAACATTCGTCAAACTCGTAGCTAATACAGACATTTTTAAGAGGGTTATAGGCTTACTCTATGTTTTTGTAATATTGATGTTTTACAGACCAGTGTTTAATTCCTAATATAGCCATACCTAATCAATCTTCTCACAGGGCTTACTCATTCCATGTGAGTGCAGATGGACAGATGCAACCAGTACCATTTCCTCCTGATGCTCTTATTGGTCCAGGAATACCACGCCATGCACGGCAGATTAACACCCTAGGTCATGGCGAGGTAGTATGTGCAGTAACAATTAGTAGTCCCACAAAATATGTCTATACTGGAGGAAAGGTTTGTGGTTTCAGGTTTTATAGTAGTATGTTATGCTTGTGTTTTACATAGTTGTTTTAATAAAAACACAAAGTTATTGTATTGTGTATTCACCTTGAAATAAAGATAAAATAATGATACTTCAGAATATTCTCAACAATGTTATATTGTTCTTATTTCTTTTAATCAGCAATTTATTATGTTTCTTTCCCTACAGGGTTGTGTGAAAGTTTGGGATATTAGTCAACCTGGTAGTAAAAGTCCAGTGTCCCAGCTTGACTGTTTGGTAAGTTAAAAAATGCTGAAATAAATATAACTTAGTGCTAACAATCATTTTGTTTTATTATAAACTGACTTCATTAACATATGCTCAATATGCTGATTATAGTATAGAATCTCATTCTGTTTAGTTGATTCTTTGGATAGACTTGAATAATATTTAATCATGTTGCAAAAGTCCAACTTTTTAGTTCATTAGCTGATTCACTAGATAAACTGTTAACTTATTTTCATCCATTTTTAGTTAATGCTTTTAGGATTTTACAATTTTTATTTTTACATTCCAGCAACGAGACAATTACATTCGTTCATGCAAGCTACTTCCAGATGGGCGAACATTAATTGTAGGTGGAGAGGCCAGCACCATTTGTGTTTGGGATTTAGGTTCTGTAAGTATAGATTTACCAGATGTATAAGACATTTTACTAAATGGGTTTGTTTGTTTGAAATTACTGATTAATATGTTAAGACATAAATAAATATCTTTAGATTTTTATAGACCAGTAGACTGCAATGTTAAAGGAGATAAAGAAAGCAGTTTTTTTAATTTTTTGTTTTTCTGTACACATGGAATTAGTGATTAGTATAATAATTTAGTTCATACAGATATGTATCATGGATATTGTGGTGTGCATGACCTCACTTAACCCACTGTTTTGTCTTAGAATTTCTTGTTTCATCTAATTATTTTGGGGTCCATATATATATGTATATATGTTTAATTAAATGTGTATATTTGAAATGATTGTTATTCCTTTTGAGATGCAAGTTGATAAATTATGTATATTCTGAAGAAATGTATGTGTTATCCCCAAAACCTGTTTGCATTCTTTCTTTCTTTACTTTTATAAGGATAATTCTTTTGTATTTTATAGTAAAGTAATATTAGAGTAATGTAATTTTCTTTCATTTTTTCACTTACCTAATGTTAATTATGGAGCTTGTGAGAGTCATGAATCAACTATCTAGTTTTCTTTGTTGTGGAACATCCTCTAAAAGCTTTCAGCTGAGAATGAATTCTGCAAACTGTGAACATATCATTATAACTTCCCAAATAAAAAGATGATGGCAGAATGGAAACACAACAAAGTATTTTTAATATCCAGGTACATTTAATATAATCTCACTGGTCAAAAATATCTGGTTCTTGATATTTTATTCTGTGAGGTTTCAAGTTTTTACCCCTAGACCTATCCTTTTCTGTTTTCTTTACCTCTATTTTCTTGTGTAATGAACTTAACTTTCAGGAATGGGCAGCAACACAGCTGATTCCAGTTATAAGACTTCTTTCTTTTGGGTGATAGTAATGTATCCATCAATAATGGGATGGTGTTATATGGCTTACTTCTCATCAGTGTCTTATGAGAGCATATGTCATATAGCTTCCCTTGAACAAACTTTGAAACGAAGAACCTGGTATGGGAGAATAACAATAATAACTTTTTTGAAGGTTCCAGAAATGTGTCATGGTGAGGATAAATCAACACAAGCAGCAAAGACAAACATAAATGATGGCATAAAATAGAATTTTTTATTCTTACCAAAATGACACAGTGTATCACTGGATCTTTCTCAATTCATGCTAGCTCATTCACATTTCTGTCACATTATTTCATTTCAAAATTCCATGATACAGAAATATGGCCAAGGAACCAATGAACAATAAGACTTACAGAACAATCATTGTGTGTTATGTGTAACCTTTGACTAAACTATGGAAGTACTAAAAGCTTATGACCTTTGTTCATCTGGTTTACAAGTCACTAACTACATGTAGAATACCTGCATAAAAATTTACAGGAATATGTCCAAATATACCTAAATATATATATACATTTCTCCTAGTTATAGAACGTTGAAATTAACAGCTCTTTCAACTGTGACAACTATTCCCTTTTTCTTTTCCCAAGGCCTGTCTAGATATCAGTTTTAAAAATTAAATGTTAAAAGGCCCAATTAGAAGTTACCTAAAAAGTTGTTAACTTTCTTTAACCAATTCTTCATACCACACTTAAAACAGCATGATATTTAAATGTATATGACAAAGGATAACTTTATAAAACATATAAGGGTTCCTTTATTGGTGGCCTGGTTGAGCCAGGTAGTTAAGGCGCTCGACTCATAATCTGAGGGTCACAGGTTCGAATCCTCATCCCACCAAACATGCTCACCCTTTCAGCTGTGGGGGCATTATAATGTGATGGTTAGTCCCACTATTTGTTGGAAAAAGAGTGGTGATGACTATCTGCCTTCTCTCTGATCTTACACTACATTTAGGGATGGCTAGTGCAGATAGCCTTCATGTAGCTTTGCGTGAAATTCAAAAAAACAAACAAACCTTTATCAGCTGGTTGAAACTACTAACAAATCAAATAAGCCAAACTAAAAACAAAACAACATAAAATAAAGAGATAACATCATTATTGCAGATATTGAATAAAAGTTACATAAAATCAAAGATAAACTTTATAGTAAAAATTATGATGAATTAACTATAACACAGTATAAGCTCAAAAATAGCAAAAAGTAATCAAATATGAATTAGAATAAATGCTAAACAGAAGAAAATATTAGGTACATTTCTTGGAGTTTTAAACTAATCAAATCAAATCTCAAGATAATCTTAGATAATTTTAACAAAATTAGTCACTGAAAATTATACAAATCTAATGAATACTATTGAAATAACCTGAGCAAAATAAAAATTGAATGTCACATAAATTATGAATAACATAAAGTTGAGATACACTGATGTTTGATTTTTCATTTTGTAGACAAATGGGGTGAGGTGAGTTGTAAACCAGTGAATAATAACAAGAGATTTTCCTGAAACAGAGTTAAGTTTCTTTTCCAATAGGATAAAAGGATACTATTGTGGTCCTTCAAAGATTGCCATCTTTTAGTAAAGCTTTTCCATAGGACCTTTCCAGCTCCCTACATATTCTTCTTAATAATTGATACCTCCTGTCTAAACTGACTGTTTTAAGTAGCCAATTTGCAGTTTCCACTACTACTGTTTTCATGTCATTAGTTAAGAGACCTCTCACATAAAGTATGTCTCTATTCACTTAACTTTCTGAGGCTGACATTGTTGAAACCATTGCTTAATTTTTAGCTTTAAGCTTTTCCATAGGACCTTTCCAGCTCCCTACATATTCTTCTTAATAATTGATACCTCCTGTCTAAACTGACTGTTTTAAGTAGCCAATTTGCAGTTTCCACTACTACTGTTTTCATGTCATTAGTTAAGAGACCTCTCACATAAAGTACGTCTCTATTCACTTAACTTTCTGAGGCTGACATTGTTGAAACCATTGCTGTTACTTTCATTTAGTTGGGAATGGTCCTCAGTATAATCACTGGTAAGGTGATAATTGTCCCTTCTATTATCCTCATGCAGATACTGGCAATAATCCCTTGGGTTTTTTGTGAAAGTTCAGAAGAGACAGAGGCCTAGCTTCTTTGTGTTGCACTTGTTCTTTAGTGCCTAGAATAATTTATTGGAATTTGGGTCTTGTGATTCCATAGAGTGTGCAGGATGATTTGTGGCTAATGTACTGCTGTTGTAGTGCACCTCTTTACTTATAGGACTATGCATTTAATCTTGCACAAAGTGAAAATCTGATATCTTGGTGGTGGTTGACATAGAAACTGCTCTAGGATCAAATCTAGGGTCAGAGCCCAAAAGTAGCTTTCCAGTGTAATGGTATTATTTAAGGTCCAAGCTCATGAAGTTAAGGATTGCTCAAATAAATTTCCTAAGTCTATGGTAAAATGCAAAGGCCAGACTTAATTACTAATCACAATAGATTTTTGCATATGTATTTATTTACCTTCAAACATGGTTTTATCTTTAAACCATAGAATTTGACCCTTTTGTTTGTTTCTTTTTCTAATTTTCCAAACACTAAAGTAGAAGTTATTGTCCCACTGCCTTCTTAGATTTTTTTTAATGGAAGGTTTGCAAATATAAGTACACTGTTGATGGATACATATTTTTCTGTTTTATTTTTGCAAAACATTGTACAGATTATTGTATAATAAGATGTTTAATATGAGGGCTTAATACTGTATTAATTGTAATAAGATTGGATAAAACATGTCAGTTACAACAAGATGTATTTTATGTTGAGAATGGGTGAACAGGTATTGAAAACAGTTATAATATCAAAAACCCTGAACACAGCATTAACATATGAAATGTTTTTCAACTAATCAAACACAGTATATTATAAAATTTCTGTTTTTAATTTTTTTTTTTAATATAGCCAACACCTCGTATTAAGGCAGAACTGACATCTAGTGCTCCTGCATGTTATGCTCTTGCTATCAGTCCAGACTCTAAAGTCTGTTTTAGCTGCTGTAGTGATGGAAACATTGCAGTATGGGATCTTCATAATGAAAAACTTGTTAGGTAGGCTTTTCACAGTTTCTAATGGTTCTTACAGAGATGCCAACCATTATGATTTGAGCGTAATCATTATGATTTTGGTGTATACATTACGACTATACACTCATACAGACAAATATTAGGACTTGTTGCAACTCCCAAATTATTATATATTATATAGGCTTATATAATAAAGTGATAAATTGTTCCCCCAGGGCTTGAAAGGGGTGAAAATTTATTTATTATTTTGATAATAAATAAAAGACGGTTTAAATGGCTACTTGCGGTAATCATGTTTGTGCTTGAAATAATAAAAAATATTTGTATCTCCGACATCTACCAATAGTTTGAGTGCAGTGCTTCTCCATACTGGGTACGTGGGGGAATCCATAGTTACATCATCAGTGCTTGTCAGCTAATCAGCGCTCGTGTAGATGGGTATTTCTCATTTTCTAAGCAGCATAGAAACACCAATGCGATACCACAAGATGGAAAAAAAGAGGCCTCGTTCACCAGATTATCTTGTTTCTGGCAAATTTAAAAGGACTAAAACTGTGAAAGGGCTCTGTCTACAATCATTATGCTCAGTCATTTGAAATAGTTGGCATCTCTGTTCTTATACACAGCCCACATATTTGATTTTCTATTTTTCTGTATGTGTTTTTGTTTGTTAGCATGTAATAGATATATTTATGAACATATTAAAATTGTTACAACATATTTGTAATTATAGGCATTAATTTAAAAAATAATTTGTTTTACATTTGTCTCTTTGTACTGATTGAATACATATTAACAAATTAAACATAATTTTTACAGGCAATTTCAGGGACACACAGATGGTGCTAGTTGTATAGATATATCCAGTGATGGGACCAAGCTTTGGACAGGAGGATTAGATAATACCGTCCGTTCCTGGGATCTGAGGGAGGTATGGTTAAAATAGCTTGAGATGTCAAACTTATATTTAACTTCTGGACTATACAGAGATTGAGAACATGGCATGAAAATGAATTTAGTGTTTCACCTTGTAATTACAATTGATATCACCACATCCATTTGTGCCTTATCTGATGAATGTGCAACTGTACAATAGCTCTGTATTGTAGTGTCCATTGCAAAATGATGTACCTATCTTTAGGCTGTCATGTCCAAAGCATTTTCTTCAGTTTTTCTATAAGTCATCTAGTATTTGAGGACAATGTATTCCAGGTATTCATTTCAACATTCTACTTGCACAATACACAGACACTGCATTTAGTAACTTTTTATTCTTTAGTATGTAGTAGTTGAACAGGATGTATGCCTGGAAGCCTTATTTGGTGAAAAGTCTTGTTTCCACATGTTGCATACTGTTGTCTAGGGCATGGACAGCTTTTAATACTGCCCTTTATTTATTTATTTTTTATTTACACCTCTTAAAAGATTCAGAACTTCACTTACTGTGACTGAAGTATGGTTTGTCATAGGTCTTATTATGGAAGGTGCTGGTGCCTCAGTTTGATTAATCTTCCTTTATTTTTGAATGCCATTAAGGACAAGGGATATTTCTGTGTGGAAAATTTTAAATTCCCAGACTGAACACATACTGCTAACTTATATATTCAAACTTTTAATATAGCTCACTCTTGTAGTTGCCTTGGTAATACATCTTATGTAACATGAATGTCAGGTATTACACTTTGTAAGCCATTTTCCATTCTTCTTTTCAAATCTTTTGGGGATGAAAAATATCCTTTTTTCCTGTGATTTTGCTTGAATGTATTTAAAAGTCACAAAGTAGTTTTGATCATAAGATAATTTTAAGGACAAGCATAACTTCATTCTGTAGATTTCATAATGAAGCATAAAGTTGAAACTAAATATTCAGTATTTTTATAAGCAGTTTACAAAGGGTTGTATTAGGCCAGTCCATAATTTTGAAGTGATAGTTAGAGGAAAGGCAACTAGCTAATTAACAGCAGTAACATTGATTCTTGAGCTACTTTTAGTCTAAATAGTATAATAGGTTTTGATTGTTGTTCATAATTCATCTACATCATTTAAGTACATAGTACATTTTATTGGCAATGGGGCTTATATTATGACTTGTGAGATTCACATTCTAAGCATACTGACCACTAGGCCATGCTAAACCCAAGTTGCAAAATTGGTTGTGTTGCACTCTTTGCAGGAATTGAATTACAAACTTTTAGTAGTACAACATTCAGTTGTACCACTGAGCTTTGCAAGACCATGGTCTCAGATGGGGCCAACCTCTGATCACTGTGAGCTTTGCAAAACTGTAGAAACTAAATTATTGCTACTTATGTAACAAAGAAATTCCAATATACATCAGTTTTTTTTTATTGTGCTTTTAAGACTGCATCTTTGGTACTCTGAAATATCATTCTCATATGTTTAGGTGTTAGGCAGATTATTTACCAAAAACTAAAATATCACTCACATAGATTAGAAATCTATTCCATTGCAATTCTCCATCAGTATCTAAAAATGCTGTGGGTGCATTATATACACTAAATGGTTGGATGCAGAATTCATAGTCCTCACAAGTGCTAAAAGAAGTCTTAGGTTTATTTCATCATATTGTCGCCAGAAATTAGATGTAGATTATTGAAACAATGGATACCCTTCAGTGGCTGTCAAGACATTTTTACTGTTTAATAAGGGAAAGAAAAATCATCAAAGCATGTCACTGTTCACCTGTTTCAAGTCCACACAGGACCAAGAGGTTACATCTTTGTTATAATTGTCACTAGAAATAACCAAACATTAATAAAAGGTTGTGTCATTACATTCATTATATCTTTACTTTTCATGTAGTTAGTGTTTTAGAATAGGAAGTATTTCACATGGTGTTTTCATCATTATATTACCTGAATTGATTGATTAATTATTTTCATTGTATGAAATTGTCATTTAAATGTTGAAATGTAAAGTGTATGTGTGTTTATGTGCATATAGAGAAAGATAACTTTTTTTCTTACAGGGGCGACAACTTCAGCAACATGACTTTACATCTCAAATCTTTTCTCTTGGTTACTGTCCTACTGGAGACTGGCTTGCTGTAGGGTAAGACATTATTATACAGCCAGTATCAAGCACTGAAACTATATTAATGTTTCAAAAAGTCAATGAAGAATAAAAATTAGAAACTCTATAACCTTACTGTTTTTAAATACTTTTTGAAAGCACTCTGTTGTAGGGTTTCTTACTTCACTAAAAGATATATCATAATATGTGTTTAGAAATGCATGTCTTGTGTTCTAAATAACCATACACTGACATTCTGTAGCTTCTAATAACTCCTTTTTATAGGAATACTTTTAAAATGTGGTATTTTTAATTTCAGTATTACTAATTTTATAATTATAAAGTGAAAGTGAAAATAATTTTTTTGATTATGAGTGTTTTGTATTGAGATTTCATTCTAGTTATTTTAACCTATTTGATATTTATTTATTTACATATATTTTAGTTCTTCTTTCAATATCATTCTCATAGTCAGACTAACACACAAAGTTAGCTAATAACCTATATATAGGAGGAAAAGCTTTGTGTAAAGAATAAAGACCTTGGACAACCATAGATTGCAATATTATTGTGTGGTGAAATGAAAAATTAAAAGTTTGTTAATAACATAAATTATTTTTAACCATAGATATTAAAAAATCATATAAAATGCCATTACCATTAGTTATGTGCAACTTTTTACTGTGTTAAAGAACAAGAAAATTATTTCAGTGCACATAATTCCTTGGATACTTGAGCTAAGATTTTTGTAAGTATATAGTAAAATTAAAAATCCAGCTATGGTATGTTTGCTTTTGACATTTTGAGCCAATATTGTATATTAATTTTTTGACCAAATCTCTGAATTTTAGAATCTTAATTGTATGAATGGGTATCATTGTCACCACTCTGTTCATTTATGTAGTATGGAAAACAGTAATGTGGAGGTTTTGCACTGTTCCAAGCCTGACAAATACCAGCTACATCTTCACGAAAGTTGTGTGTTGTCCTTAAAGTTTGCTTCTTGTGGGAAATGGTTCGTCAGCACAGGCAAGGATAATCTTTTAAATGCTTGGATTACACCTTATGGGGCAAGCATTTTTCAGGTGAGTGACTAACCAGAAAATAGTGATGAAAAATCCATACCAGTGGTTGTAATTAGAAAAAATATGTCTGTGTAGTCATTACACTTATTTTATTTATTTATTACTACTGACCAGTGACACCCTTTGAGATTTGAGTTGAGATAACAAATTTTTGTAAAAGCTCTTGGACTATTCTAAACTGTAAGTGCAATATCTGGCTCAACATTAACTTGCACAATATGTGCAGTAAAAGCGTAAAGCTAATATTTTATTATTAGCTTATCCTAATCTTCTGAGGGGTCAAATTATCCCTCCATAGTTAGTTTCTATTTTTGATAAAGCTTGATGCAGTATGTATAGATAGATCCTTAAGTGTTATAGTTGCATGCAACTCTGCTTCAAGAGTAATAGAAACATTAGTAAAGGTTTGGATGTTTAATACTGTGGAACAAAATACAGTTGGATAAAAAAGTAGTGAATATCTAAGAGAATCAAATTTTAATATAAGTGGAATACAAGAGTATGTTTTGGAAATACCTGTGTAAATTTGCTTGCACAAATCTTTATATATCTAGATGAATTTTCATTCCTAGTCTTTTACTGTTTATTTGCTTATTTATTCTATTTTCATTCTTTTTTCCTTTGAAGCAAAATTATATATAGTATTACCATTTTGGACAGAAAAAAACTTGTTAAAAACAATATTACCAAACATGGTAATATTTACTCAAAAATATTTTGGTTTAAGTAATGTTTCTCCATTTCTTACCTATCTTTCTCATTTTTACAGTCTAAAGAGGTTTCTTCTGTGCTGAGCTGTGACATCTCTTCTGACGATAAGTATATTGTCACAGGATCTGGAGATAAGAAAGCAACAGTTTATGAAGTAATCTTTTGAAGATTTTAGAGGCCTTTTGGTGAAGTTTCCTATGTTTGAGAATCAACCAGCAGAAACTGTTGTGTATATTATTGTACCTAAATTTACTAGAAAACCATTTCTGGATACTTGGTGACTGTTTCCAATATCTTGTGACTCTTCCAATGGAGATTTCACGTGTGTGTATGTTTATGTTTTTACTGAATTGTTTTGTGTTTCACAAACAAAGACAAGGACAGAAATCTGGCTCAAACCAAGGAAACCTTGTAATCAAAACATATGTGGAGAATACACCTATGTCAATGACTTGTTCCTTGATTTGCTAGTCTGCATTCCTAGGGAAACACTATTATCATGTTTTAAAACTGCTTTTAAGTGGTAACGACAGTGTAACTGACATCTCAGAAGTTCCTTCATTACCAGTTGTTCTGAAGAGAAGCAAAGTGGAAATATTTTTGTAACACAGTAACTAGAATCTTTTTGTCTGTAGTTTTCTTGCTTGAAAAATACACTTATATAGTGATTCCTTTCCTTAGATGCACACAAGCTTGTTTGAAGTTTAGAATATTTCTCATGGGTGAGATCATATGAAAGTTAATTCACCCATGTTTCTTACCCTTATCTTTTGGTTTAAGATATTTTTGAAATAAATTCAATTAATAGTCAGAGTAACAGAATGTAAAGTGATTTAGTAACTTCAAATATTTTTGTCAAAGTGTTTTGCATATCTCATGTTTCCATTTACCTATTTACCCTTAAAGCTGTTTGATGGATGGTTTTCAGTAGTTTAATTAGGACCTTAAACATTTTAATGTGTTATTAGTAATGATGTTTGAAATATTGTAACTTTCATGGAATAAAAAAAAGCCATTTATCAAACCTTCAGAATTTATTTATCACATATATTCAAAAACAGAATTTTTTATAATTAAAAATATTTTATAAACCTTTAAAAAGAATAAAGTAAATGAAAGTTTTTTTTAATAGTAAACCAGTCTCAAAGGAAATCATAATATATCATGCAATTTGTTTAATATACAATTCAACATTTTAACATTTGAGGCACAAATAACATTTAAACATAAGGTTAGTTAAAGTACTTTTAACGATAAAGTATGGGAAATAGAATCATTTTTATAATAAAAATAATAAATCCCAGAAGATAAAACTTTTCTTCATTAAAATTTTCACTGACATATCTTATGCAATAGGTCTTTTGTTTAATGCAAAGTTTAGGCTAGCTACCTTTACAAGGTCTTAAGTCCAAATGAACTCAATGCAACTGTTTAAGACTAGTATTTACATGCACAAGAGATTCTAATCATGACACCATTTCACCCTTATTCAGAGATAAGCAACACACATTGAACAGAATAAATTTTGAAAATTAGTTACACTGGTCATGAACTGTGAGATGCTGTGTAATAAAAATGGTGAGCCTAGCCAACCAGTGAGGTGCAGATGTCTTACATGCAAGTATTTACAAATCTTTTAATGTTGACAACAAGTTTGTTAAATTAGCACAGACTGTGTTATAGTACACAGTTGATGTTTACATTGTACTTTACTTTAAAATCATAAAAAAGCATGGAATTGCAGTTCTCATATTTTGTAAAGGTGATATTTGTTATAATTTCTTAAATGTACAGTTTAAGAGAAAATGGATGTTTCTCATATGTAGTTGAAAAATTTGAAAGAAAATAACCAAAAAAAAGTATTTATCATAGTAGCATAATTACTATTGTTAATAGTTAATTTTATTCAAAGAAAATCTGCAATCTTTGAGTTCTGAAATTTGGCACAATAATTATGAAATAATCTTAAAATTATGTTCTTAAAGAAATATCTACATATCAGAATGCATTTAATTTGCTTTCAGACTATTACAAAAATATTTAAAATATGAAATTTTTTCAGAATATTTTCATCAACTTGAGAAGATCAACTTTTCTAAAATATTTCTTTTGAATAAAAGTCCAACAGATGAGCTATTTTAAACTCCTCATGTTATCTAATACATTAAATCCAGTAAAGAAACTTTCATTGGCATTCATTTGAATCTGGATTAAAGAAAGCTTGTTTCCTTTGCAGATCTAAAGTAAATGTTACTAGCTTCAGTTCTATTTTGAAAACTATCAAAAAGAAAATCTGAAAAGATTTCCTGAAACATGTTCCAAAAGTACTTATGTTACTAGATCTGCATTCTTGTTCTGTGAGTATGTGAATTTTATAAATAAAAGTGTTTGTTGAGTAAAATATTGGTATTTCCAAGTTATTGAATATGTGCAAAATATTTAGTTACTGGTAAGGTATAGTTTAATCATTATGTTTATTGATATTCTTGTATATTGTAAAAACAATCACAAATGATACTGAAAAATGAAATTCATTCCCATTAGAACTTTATTTGGATTGAAACTTTTCCTAAGAGCTATAATTTGGAATATCTAGTAAATATTTATGTAGTCATCACAACTTTTAATGCACAACATTATGGAATAGTTATTTTATATTTGAGAAATCACTTTTGAGTAATGAAGTACTTCATGTATATTAATATAAAGTTATTTAACAATATAAAATAAGAATTTTAAAACTTATAATTTGTTTACCTCTCAATATTATTTTGAGAATAAAATGGGAAGCTTCCAGTATTATGGGTCAAATGGCTTTCTCAAAAACAGTATGGAGTTTTGAAACATATTTGTGGGTTAAGAGATTTATTTCTGTATTAAGTTTCATCTTGTAACAGTGGGACATGATCACCTACAAAATTTGAGGTACAAATTGCAAATACATCCAATCAAATAATTTGGTTTTTGATACTAGCTCTCTCTGGTTTCAGTTTTAATTAACTTAAAAACCAAATATAATAACACTCCTGTTTTTTATAAATATTAAGTTTTTATTATTTGGTTCTTAGTGCCTCCAGATAGTTAGCATTTTTTTATCTATTCAGTACTTTAATATTATTGAAAGTAATTTTGTGTTGTTTTTCAGTCACAGCTTCAATTAAGAATTATATTGTAACATAACGTTTTAGGACCTGCTGATCAATCTTGGCTGTTCCACACTCAAAATTAATTAATTAAAAAAAACAAAAAAATTATTATTCACGTGCTTATCAAGAATGTTTTAAGCATCTAAAGGCAACTCATTCCAAAGGCCAACCAACCTCTCAGAAAAATAAAATGTATTAGCTGAATATAACTGCCTCCCTGCCAAAATTTATACTTGTGTTCCCTAGTTCTACTGTTCTCACTTAAATGTGAAAAAAGATGATACATCAACACTATCAATTCCCTTTACAATCTTAAACACTTCAGTCAAATTCCTTCTAACTCTTCGTTTTTTAAGAGAAAATAATCTGAGAGATATAAGCCTCTCTTCATACGACAATTCCTCCATCCCAGACACCATACTAGTAACCCTTCTCTGAATCTTACCCAACAATTCAATGTCTTTTCTAAGGTAAGGAGCCCAGGATGGAATGCAATATTCCAAATGTGGCCTGTACAAGGAAATTATAACATCTTTAGGCTTGCATTCAGTATTTTTTTGATAGAACCTAAAAGCCTATTTGACCTATCACTAGCAACACACTGTTTGGATGGCTGTAGGGACTGATCAACTACTACATCAGAACTCTTTCCATCTTGACACTGTTAAGGCTATTTCAATCCAGATTATGCTTATAATTCAAATTATGATAACCTAGGTGTATCATTTTGCATTTGTTATGATCAAAACCCATCTGCCATTTATTTGCCCAACTCGGTAAATGATCTAAATCCTTTTGTAAATCAGCAAAATTCTCTTCACAGCTAGCAACATCAAAGACCTTATCATCTGAAAATTTAAGTATTTTATTGACTATTTCTTCATCTATGGCCATTGGTATAAATAAAAAAGGGCAAAAGTCCTGAGACTGAGCCTTGAGGTATCCCTACTTGGGACATTAATTCAGGTTAACTAAACTATATTTGTAACAACCCTCTGCTTTCTTTCATTCAATTTACCAACTTATCCTCCACACTTACAGAGACAATTTTTTCATAAGCCTTTTATGTGGCACCTTGTCAGATGCTTTAAGAAAATCCAGATACACCAAATGTACACTATACATTTCCTTTGTATCATTTTATTTATCAATAACATACCCTTCCTTATCTGCGCAAGCAGTAACCTTTTCAAAGAACATCAAAAGATTTATAAGGCAAGATTTTCTTTTAGTGAAACCATGTTAACAATCCAATAAAATTCTAAACCTTGTTAATGAGTTTAAAGAACATCTTTTAACTGACTTTCCAAAACATTTCCCTAACCACCTCAGAATTAATGAAGTCATCTTGTTTGATTTTATTTCCATTTATCAACAGTAATAGATATGGAATATTGCTTAAATCTTTATTAGTGAAAACCAAAATTTAACATCTCAGCCTTTCCATAATCATCAAATACTAGCATTCCTTTACCATTCTTTAAGGGCCCAACCTCCATTCCAACATTTTGTTTACTCTTAATGCATTTAATGAAATCCTTACTGTTAACTTTTACATTTTCAACCAATATTGTTTCATAAATCCTTTTTAATGTTTTAATTTTCTGTTTCATCAGTTTTCTTGATATTCTATAATCTTCTAAATATCTTTGAACACCAGTCAGTTTAGATTTCTTAAATTTATGATACTTTAATTTTATCTCATAAACTCTGTGTGTTAACCTGGGTTTTTAATTACAGCTACCTTTTTCTTTCTGTAAAGAATATGTTCACCATGAACACTTAAAAGGGTAGCTTTAAAACGTTTCAACATATGATCAGTGTCTTTAATAATTCAGCTGCCCAAATTCACATCAGATAATTCTTGTTGCATCTCTTCCAAAATTTGTTTTTTCAAAAACTGTAACCAAAATATCATTATTCCTTATTTCAATCTGCAGCAAACATTGAATTTAATAGAGCAATGATCACTTGCACCCAGATTGTCTCCAATTTCCACCCCCTTGATCATTTCTGTATTGGAAGTTAACAATAAATCAAAAATAGCATTGTTTCTAGTGGGTTCCTTGAAAAATTGGTGAAGAAAGCCATCCTGAACAGTTTTCAAAAACCTTTCTCCCTCATGGCTTCACTCTAGCATTTCCCAATCTTTTTCCCTGAAATTAAAATAACCCATAATTATGACTTCATTAGCAGCTAAAATGTAAATCTTATTGTAAAGTTTCTCACTGATTTCATTAATATTATTTGGTGATCTGTAACTCTTCCCCTCTCTTTAATAATTTATCCTTATTAGTATTAAATAGCCTCTAAACCTATATTTCAATGAAACTTCTGCCATCAAAATCACTTGTGTTTAACCATATCAAAATAATCCACTCCTACCAGGGCTCTAAAGTCATCTGTTTTATTTTTTATACTTCTAACATTACAAAAGTAACAATTAAGTCTATCCTTATAGGTACTTCACTCATTTCCCATGCTAAACTTTTCTCTACCTCTTATTCTTTATGCATTAATTTATTCTTGGCCCACACCACTGTCTAGTCCTAGTTTAAAACTTCCCTCACAGCTGAGTTAATAGCAGTAGCAAAAAATCCAGCCTCTAACCTATTTAAATGTACTCTATCCATATGAATAAGCTTCCTTCTTCACTGAACTGATCCCATAAGTCCACTGAGCCAATCTGTTCATCTTTGTATACTTTACCTAAACTTAGCATTTTATCCCTTGTGACCTACTTACAACTTCATTATAGAGTTAATTCTGACAAAACTAATTTATGACTTTTACATTAAATACCTTATCAACCCCTTGTACTTATCAATTAGCTCTTATGGCCTATCTTTCCCTACATCATTAGCTCCTACATGCACCACAAAAACTGCAACTCTGCTAGTGCTCTTTATTATATTGCCTGCTTTGTCATTTATATCCTCCACCTGTGCTCTTGGATAACATAATCTGATTATTTTCCATCTGTTCACCCCACAGACTATTCTATCCACATGACCCGTCATGGAATCACCTATAACTATAACCTGCTTGTCATCCATATCCTTATCTGACCTTTTGTTTTTCCTTCCTTCCAGTAGTTCCTCATCTGCAGAAGCCGAGGTCTGAAACTTGTTACTCAACAGAATAGGCTCATTATAACTGAATTCACAAATTTCTAATGTAATAGTACTTTCTAACTTCCTGGACACTATTGTTAGCTAATGTACCCTTTGCCTGTAAAAGCTTAAGCTCCTGAAATCCTGCTGCCATTTCCTATAGTCTAGACTTCTCTTTATCTATTGCCTCTTATCTTCATTAGCATATCCTCCAACCTACAAATTCTACATAAAAATTGCACATTTTCATTTCTAGCTTCCTTAAAAGTAAATGTAGTCCAAAGTTCCCAAATAAGACTCACTCACTTCACCCATCACAACTAAATAGCTAGCTCAGGTCCTTTACCAATACACAAAATAATTAAAAACAGTTGTGTACAACTTTTATAAGCAACAAACAAATTGAAAAAAAGAATGCTCTGATAGGAATATATGTAGCTTCAATAATAGAGTTAATGTACACTGAAATGCTTGTGGAACAAGCTATTGTAATAGCATTAAATAAAACAGACAATTATGAAAACAAATATATAAAAGTTAGATAATGTGAAACAACTATTGAAATTAAAAACTGTTTTATGTTTGAAAAACTTCTATACACAAAAAGTAAGTCTACCAATTGGAAGCCTACTATCTTATCAGCATAGACAAAGGCCATTAATACAGAACTACTTGCCCCATTTTTCTGGTGGAAATATGGGGCTTTAAAGGAAAAAAGAAATGTTTTTTCTTCTTTAACACATCAATAAACTACATAAAATTAGAATAAATAGAAAAAAAGAGGAAAATGGCTTTCTAAATATGAAAATAAGGAAAAAAATGAGTTTGAAAATTTAGCATAAGAAGAGTCACAATGGAACATATCTAAACTGGTTATCTGTTGACAATAAAAAGTAATAACAGAAACACAAAAAGATCGTTTAATACAAGCATCGAGATTATGCACCAATGAAACTAACAAATGATGTTTAAACATGAGTGTTTCAATGCAAACAATGAGAACCCTTTAAGATAATCGATGAACAACAAAAATCCAGTGAACAACACAAAAAGGGACAACAAAGCAATCATGAGGACCAAGAAAAGAAGTGTATTTATGAATGAATGACATTTAGAAGTGTTATTAGTGAAAAATTAATTCAAGTATGATACCAATTAAGCAAAAATACACAAGCATGAAAACCAAAAACAAACATTAAATTTTTATCAAAATTATATAATAATGAGAAATTTGGCAATGGCACAGTATATAAAATAATGTATAAGACTACAAAAATTCCTACATGGTAGAAACAGGTAGGAAAATAATGACCATATACAAGGAACATTAAAAAAGTCTGATGTACATGAACCTATGATCAAAAAAACAACACAAAATAAAAACTTAAAAAATATAAAATTACTGAATACAGAGAAAAATTTGTACAAAAGAAAAACCTGTGAGCATTGTGAATCAAAACCTGAAATTAATAAAACATTAAGACTGTCATTATATTTGTATGAAATTAATTACAGCTTAAAACCAGGGAGAGTTAACATCAAAAACCAGATTATCTGATTGGATGTATTTGCAATTTGAATCCACTTGTCTGTTAAATGTTCTAGTGATGGTGACTTACTGCTAGATAGAAAATGTTACACTCTTAGAAATCTATTATTCCAATAGTTGTTTTGAAACTTCATATCCATAAATTAAGTAGGTACCTCTTAAAAGGCAAATAGTTAATTTTTTCTTGCATTTTGTTTTTAAAAAATCCCACTAGAAAAATAATATTTACTGAAATTTTGTACCAATTTATAGTTAGAAAAACAGTATCATTAATCTTTATCAAAGTTTAAAGAATTAAATAAAACTTGAGATAAAGAGTTAACTAAATAAATTATTATTAAAATATGAATGTTTTTTCTGGTTTAACTTCTTTCACAAATGCAGAGATTTGAGAATGGTATACTTTTTCTAAACTGTAATCTATAAGAAAGTTCAACTATATTTAGGAGGAAGTGTTTTTTTTTAATGAATAAAAAGTAGTCCAGTATGAAATAAAAATATTTATTTCACATGAAAACATTCCACGTATAAATAACATGTTATACCACTCGTAACTATTAACTCCAGTTACAAAACTGAGAAACCCTATATAGGAATGTTGTTTCAGATAACCACAATAAATAAACAACAGAGAATTTCTCAGCCTGAACTTACCATACAATCCCCATCTGATTCAGATGAGATTCATCTTCAAAGATCATCATGTTTTTAGCATTTAAGCCCAAACACAATCAAAAAGTAGCATTTCTTTGGTATATATATATATATATATGTAAAGACATTTCAGAAGTGATAAAACACCTTTTTCATATACTGGAAACACATGCACCACATCCAACAATGTATGAGGCTCCTAAACCCTCTCCTTGTTCCAATTTTTCTTTTGCAAAAACATTCTTGATGGATTTCTAATCCACTTTTCATGAAGTACTTCTAACCACATTTTTCTCGATTCTTGAGTAGAAAAGTTTATCCTTTTCTCTGATAGAATTGTCATGCTCACTATTTATAAAGAGCTCCACATCACCAAGATTAATAAATATATTCAGTTAGTAAATTACTTCATACACAGTTGCTTTTTTGTCACCAGATCCAGTTACAATGTACTTATCATCACATGATATGTCACAACTTAACACAGATGAGGTCTCTTTGCACTGCAAATGACATAAAAATAATCAGAATCTAGCTTTCCATTTGTTTTCTGTATCAACAGTGCACCAGAAAAGTCAATTAGATTCAAACACAAAAAAGTAGTAAATAATCTTAAGTCAAATTACTAATAAAATAGCAGTTATTAATATATACAAATTGGTCAAATCTGACCTGTATATTCTGATTAAAATATAAACAATAAACATGTTCTTCTAAGAAGTTTTTACTACCCAACTAATTATACAAAATCTGTTTCATCACCACATCATTCTAGTGCTGCATATGTTTAAGCATACAAATGGAGCAGTTTCCTTAACATCAAATTTAATTAAGCACATCTGACAAAAGGAAACTTCAGTTTGATATGTTACCTGTAAGATACTGGCACCATATGGTGTTCTCCAGGCATTCAGAAGGTTATCTTTACCAGTACTAATGAACCACTTTCCACAGTGGGCAAATTTCAAGGACAAAACACAGCTTTCATGTAGGTGTAATTGATACTTATCTGGCTTGGAACAGTGTAGCACTTCAACGTTACTACTCTCCATGCTGTAGCAAAAAACAAAACAAAAACAGACAGCTACACTTTAATCTCGATGCATTATCTAATGGAACTCTTAAAATGTTTTCTCAGAAACCCTAAATCACAAATTATCTGTATTTTATAAAGATAAAAGTTTACAACTATGAATCCATATTTCTCTGTTAAAACAAAGCCTATTAAAATTGGCACAATTAAAATATGTTTCAAGTAATTACTTTTTTGCCTAATAAGATGTAGAATAAATAGCTTTTAATTTGTTAATTGATGAAATGTAAAATAATGTTTACTGAAAATTTTCATAAAATGAATTTTAATGCAATTAATCTTAATCTTTCACTGTGGTAAATTATCCCTATTTAAAGTTTGTATGCTAATTTATTAATTATAAAGTAATATAGCCTAATTATCTACTTGATTTGCTTGAAAGTAATTCTTGTAATGTTGCAATATTTCGAAACACTTTTTTCTTGTATTACACCAGTAAACTCATAGTATTTTGGTATAATAACTAATATATATTATATACTTACCCACTGCTAAACAGGCTCCTTTTAATATATATATATAATCACTCCACTGCTATTCAATCTCCATTAAAATTCATGTGCTCACCCCACTGCTAACCAGTTTCAATTAATATATGTATATAAACTTAATCAATTTCTATCCAGAATCCAGTAAAATATCTATATACTCACCCCACTGCTAGCCAATCTCCAGTAGGGCAATAGCCAAGAGAGAAAATCTGGGATGTGAAGTCATGTTGTTGTAGTTGTCGTCCCTAAAATGATAAGAAACAGAAACAGCAATTAAAGCCTTAACAAACAAAGCAGAGAGTATGTACATACCTAAATCTTTTATTATACATAACTTTCTCAGGAAAGAAATAATTCACAATTTACTCAAACTTGCATTTCTACACACTTGTAAGATAATTCAAGAACATAAACTTCTTTTGAAGAAAGATATAATCCAGTTTAACATAATATCAATAACAATAGGTAATACTTTCAAGCTGTTCTGTTAATATAAAACTTAGTAGTGAAGAATATCCTCTAGTCTTACAATCAACTTATTTCTCAGATTTCAGGAATAAAATGGATTAATCTTCTGTTTTCTTTCATGTGAAATCAGTACACACTAAATGTACATTACAGTCTAAACCATAGTTTCATGTTCCACAAACAGTGTTAACTCACCTCCCTGAGGTCCCAGGAACGTACAGTATTATCTAATCCTCCAGTCCACAGTTTAGTTCCATCACTGGATATATCTATACAACTAGCACCATCCGTGTGTCCCTGAAACTGCCTGTTAGTAACAAGTATACAAATATTCTTTATTTTTCTATACTGTATTTATTCACAGCTCAAATGTATACATTCATACACACAAATTAAATAAAACCATAAGCTTAATGACATGGTACTAATTAAGACTGAATCTTTCAATAACATGTGACTCAATACATAGATGGAGTTATTTACCTGCCTGTGTTCATACACTTCTTTGTGCATCATACTGCTTTAGTAAATATTTTATTACACATTATTCTCTCTTATTACATAACTATACCTTTACTATAGAAACATTAATGTAGTTAAGTCCCATCAATTTGTATAAAAATTACACTCATTTCTTCACAGAAAGGTTTATATAAACAAACTGTACATATAGAAATACCTTGGAGAACCCACCTAACAAGTTTTTCATTATGAAGATCCCACACTGCAATGTTTCCATCACTACAGCAACTAAAACACACTTTAGAGTCTGGACTGATAGCAAGAGCATAACATGCAGGAGCACTAGATGTCAGTTCTGCCTTAATACGAGGTGTTGGCTATTTAAGATATAAAATTTCATAAATTCTAGTTAAACAGAATTAATTAACAAAACACCTTGAATAAGTTACCACATCACTAGCTTTTTCTTAAACTTTCAATTTGGCCGAGTTAAAGATTATATTATAAAAGACACACAAAAATTTTAGTTCAACTAATACAGATAATTACAAGAATAATATAAAATTAGGTATGTTACTAGAAAAATTATTATAAGATAAAACTGTATCATATGTTTGAAAGACATAACCTCAAATTTTCAAATACAATGGATGCCTAGAAAATTTGACTTTATTATTTGTTCACCTATTTTACAAACAATTTCCAATACTTTTACAGTACTGTAAACAGATTAAAAATTATTATCCACTGCCACATAAAAAGCACTTGATCTCATCCACTGTATAAATTGCTAACCAAAAGTCTTAAATGAAAACCCAACTTCTAAGTGTTTTTGAATATTTCTAATGCACCATTAAAATGGAGAGAATAAACTAACTTGCCAAACAATTCTTGTGTGCAAGAGGATAAATAATATGTACTGTTTGTTTGTGCGTTTGCAATTAAGCACTAAGCTACTCCAAACAGGCTACTTGTACTCTACCAACCACAGGTATCAAAACTGGTTTCTATCATTGTTAAGTCTGGAAACATACTGCTGTGGCACTGGAGGGTTATAAAAGACTGCATCTCAACAATACCCACAAAAGTTTTAAAACTTACTTCTAAACATATTACAACTGCTAAAACCACTAGCAATTAACACTGTTTAACCATACTTACAGAAGTAAGGTCCCAAATGGAAATGGTACTGGCTTCACCTCCAACAACAAGAGTCCGGCCATCAGGCAAGAGTTTGCAAGATCGAATATAATTGTCACGTTGCTGTTACAAAAGAAAAAAACATTTTTTTCAGTCCAAGTTACACAAATCACTCAATTTGTCCTTCCTTACTTCTTTTTAAAATCAATGTTGATAAATTCATATAAAAATAACAATTCTTTTTCAAGAACAAAAAACACAAAATATTCTATTTTGATAGTCAGTATAGCACCATGGTTTCACATTTCCTTATTTTACATTGAAAAACAACAAAAAATTTTAGTAACCATTTATGAAAAAAAAATCTTAATTCTGTAGATAAATATAGACTAGAAAATCAACTTATAATTAATTATTTAAAAGATAACTTAAACATAAAACCAAAACAAGTTGAAAGAATGTTATATTTACCAAACAATCAAGCTGAGACACAGGACTTTTACTTCCAGGCTGAGTTATGTCCCATACTTTCACACAACCCTAGTAATACAGAATAAGACTTATATTAAAACTATTAATGAGTCAGTTTTAATTGCTGGATTATTAATTAATACAATGACATATTTTTCCACCATATTCACATAACCAAACAATAATGATAAAGTGCTCAGATTTTGAAATAAGAAACCATAACTGATGATTTACAGTAAGCATACCTGATTAAGGTCTAGTATACGTATGCAGCTTAATGCACAAGTTTAAATGAGTAAACCAGTTAAAATATGGCAATTTTGCTCTGTTCTTCACAGTACAGAGTTTTAACATATTTTAATAAATGAAAAAGATTTCATAGACTGCTTTATGACAAACTGTTAAGTGACATTAAAAGCTTTAAAAATATGTAGTTAATTTCAGAAAAGGTTTAGTTTGTTTTGAATTTTTGTTCAAAGCTACAAGAGGGCTATCTAAGCTAGCCATCCCCAATTTAGCAGTGCAAGACAAGAGAAGGCAGCTAGTCATCACCACCTACTGCCAACTCTTGGGCTACTCTTTCATCAATGAATAGTGGGATTGAACATCACATTATAATACCCCCATGGCTGAGAGGACAAGCATGTTTGGTGTGATGGGGATTCGAACCTGCAAACCTCATATTACAAGTTGAGTGCTTTAACCACCTGGCCATGCCCGACTTCAGAAAAGGTTAATGACTCCTGGTCTTATTCATCAACAATCCAAACTTCTAACTACATAACTTAAAAATTCAGTCAAACTTTCCCACATATACGTTTCAAAATCTAACTAGTATGTCATTCACAAAACTTATAGTTCCTACCAACCTTTCCACCTGTGTAAACATACTTGGTGGGACTACTAATAGTTACAGCACACACAACTTCCCCATGACTGAGTGTATTTATTGCATGAGCATGTCGTGGAATTCCTGGACCAATTAATGCATCTGGAGGAAATGGAATGGGCTGCATTTGGCCATCGGCACTGACATGGTAAGAGTAAGTTCTGCTGATAAATAAAAAATTAAAAAACAGAACAATTTAATAATTCATTACTATTGCATCACCTTCTATAAATTAAAATTCTCTATAATAGAAACATAAATTTCCTGAGTGGATGGTTCTACACTTTTTTTATGAGCATCTTATACCATTACTTCACCTCTGATCCATCTGTATTCCTATAGTTATGATCACTAAAACATACATGTTGCATGGATTAAATAGAAAAACAATTCATAAGAAAATTCAACCTCACATGAGGAAATGTAATCTTCATGGTTGTTTTCCCTCAAGAGATTAAAATTTTACTTCATTATTTCTATTTCTGATGTTGATCTGCAATATACTGTTGAACATGTTCTACACTTTCAGTAAAGTTATTACAACTGCAAAAATCAATCATAATATTTAACTGCTGTTTAAACTGAGAAAACTACAACCAAACAAAATTCCCTAATTTCTGTAACGTCGCTTAGAAAATAATAATGTAATAATATAACACATTGTGTTAAAAAACTAAAAAAAGAACTGAATTTTTGTTATTTTAAATAAGAAGTTCTACATTGTCAAATATCATTTACAAAATGAATGCAACTACCTGCCATACAAATACTTACGGTTTCCCACCTGATGCAGGACCAAAAGCAGCAGCATTTCTCATTGCAGAATGTGGATCATAGCTTCCAACCTGGCATTTAAAAGCATTAAACCTATATATTAATATTATATATTTCAATCAATACAACTAAGAAAATTCTGATGGGACAACATTTTGTTACAGTTTACTTTATATTTCTATATTATCATAAGTATCATTTAAACAAGATATTTCAATAAATCAGAGATATGAAAATGTAAGTAAATTTTGGGGGAGTAAACATCTTAAAATAGTTAATTCCAGATAAAATGTTTATGCTATTTTTTTTCAAATAAACCAAATTACTTATATTAATAGCAGAGTAAATAAAAACATGAAATAAAACTTCAAATCTGAATTAAAAGTAAAAAAACAAACAAACATAAAACATTTACTTTTTTTTAAATCAAAATCCTTAACTCACCACTGAACGAGAATAGGAATTCAAAGATGAGGAAATACTGTTGTTTAGCATGCTCTGAGAAAATGGAGCATTACTAGAGCTGAGGTCTGCTGGGGATGAACTATGAGATCCAGCAAGATTACCATGAAGAGAATAAGGATATGAAAGACCTGGAATTAAAAGTTTCAATAAATCTCTTGTTGTTCACAATAAACACATTGAAAAGACAAATCAACTGATTAAAGATCTAAGTTACTTTTTCTTTTTTTTAATAACAGCTAAATCACTATATTTCATAAATATAAGCAATAAAAACATTTTACAGTTCCATGTCTTTTGAAACTATGCTTTAATTATTAATTGAGTTTAGCTTTACAAAGAAACGTTCTTCCTTTACCAAGTGGTAGACCTTTGGGTACTGATTTCAATCCACTGGATCCAGGAGTGTTGCCGCCAGAGCTTGTAGGAGTTACTGATTTTGGAACAGGAGTAGTTGACTTTTCACTCTAGAAAATGTATTACGTATTTTTTGAAAAGAATCAAATGAAAGTTTCTTCAAAACCAACACAAGTTACTGTCCATAATTTTAATTTTCTCTATCACTAGTTGCTATATATAGTAGTTTTACTTGATCTATGAAAAGCAAAAAGGGTTAAATTTACTTGCTACTATATAGAATATTTGAATAGTTACATAATTTAATTATAAAATTAAAATAATTTTTCACAATAATTTATAACATCCAACAAGTGTATTTTTTCACAATGAAACTGATTGCATTATTCTGGATGTATTTGCACCTTAGTTTAAGCACACACTTAAATCTACAAACACATTTTTAAAAATGCCTTTCTATAATATCTAACATATTTCAATGAAAAATATAATATATCAAGCAAAGTGGTGCTGACAATTTATGCCAATATAAAACAATTCTATATGAAATACAAAACCTAAAAACAAAAATGGTTCTATGAAAGATTATACGAGTTTAATTTAAAGTTCAATGACAAATGTTCATGCAATTTATTCATACTAATCAAACACCTAACAGTTTTTGAGCCTAAACTCAGTTCTTTCAATCTTGCTTGATAAGATTATACGAGTTTAATTTAAAGTTCAATGACAAATGTTCATGCAATTTATTCATACTAATCAAACACCTAACAGTTTTTGAGCCTAGACTCAGTTCTTTCAATCTTGCTTGATAAGCAAGAATGATAGGTTTTGAACTTACACTAACTTCCTTATGCTTTGATGAAGACATGCTAGGATTAGATGATAAACTGTTGTGAGGACTGAGGTTGCCACGCTCTTTCTTAATTGGTTTTTCTGTTCCATTCTCACAAGGAGAGGAAACTCCATTTAGTGGTCCTACAGAATCCTATTATCAAAGAAAAATGTTACTGTAATACCACAGTGCTGTAATGGGGAAAAAAGTGCTTTGAATGTAAAGTTCAATATCCAACTGACAACTTTCACAGAAACAAAAGATATATATACATATATATCCATGAAGCAAATGGGGCAAATGTCCCATAATTTTGAATACAGGTTCTCATAAATACATTTGAACATTTTATCCTTAAGTATACACTCCTGTGAATATACAATCACAAAAACAGAAGCTCGAGTGAATTAAACCAGTAAAGATTTCATTTCTTATCAAATAGGTTTTTTTTGCTTTCCTACTCTACAACCACCAATTACTTTAAATATATGTTAAGCCTAATTTAAACTAAAACAACACCTAGGCCTGTTCTAGAATAAAGACTGGACAAGGGTAATGACTCTCACTAACAAATTAATGTAAATTGTGAATCTCACAAAGCATTCCCATGCTTAGCAGATATTTTATAATAAACAGAATCCAATTCCTGTTTTAATTAATAGCTAAAAAATATATATGAATATAAAATTCTTAAGAGATGGATATTAACATTTCTCATATGATTTACCTTGATTTTAGATATTTTGAAACAAGTGATTACATAAAACAAATAAACTTGAAAAAAAACTTGGATTCTATGCTAATACAACATACGTTGAAAAACAAAAAAATAAGCAGAAAGAAATTATTGAAAAAATATACAAATTTAAAAAAAATACCTTGGGTGACTTAAATTACACTAAACTATGATTTTAAAATTTATGTACATTATGTAATGTATAATAAAACTATTTCTACAGAAAAAAAAACTATGAAAAGTTAATTAAATATCATCTAACTTAATAATAATTTCACAGAAATAAATATGCAAGTTAATAATAAACACAACTTGCCTCAGCAACATCAACCACCAGCTCCTGGTCACTTTTGTCTTCATCACTCTCATGTAAGGATCCCAAAAGCTATCAAAAACATGTCATAATTGGAACAAAACTCTTGAAAATCTTGACACTGATTTTAAATTTAAAAAAATCATTTACTGGTCACAAAACAAATTATTTTTCATTATATGTGTAAATTATGTTCTTTACAAAACTGTTCATAATCAACCTCAGAGTATTCAAATAGTAATAAGTTACACAGACATGCATAACAAGTAAACCGTTTCATATCAAAGGGGAGAAAATGCATACAATTTTTGGAAAACATTATGCCTAATCCTTGTGACAAAAAACTTGCTGACGTAAAGATGAAGAACTGTATACACATCTTTATTTTTGTGACTCGTTTATTCCTCTATTATCCTAAATTGAAATATCTTATACTCTTCAAATGTATTTTTATAGGTACACAAGTTTCATAAATAGTATATTTTAATTAAGAAAAGCCCTTATATAATTAAATAAAGAGAAAGTGTTCATTTAGTTTATGTACCTGTTAAAATA